>NC_048587.1:6171009-6213509 GCF_013265735.2 Oncorhynchus mykiss | reverse complement strand
AGAGAACCTGATTCCCCACGTAGTGCACTATATTTAACCAGAGAACCTGATTCCCCACGTAGTGCACTATATTTAACCAGAGAACCTGATTCCCCACGTAGTGCACTATATTTAACCAGAGAACCTGATTCCCCACGTAGTGCACTATATTTAACCAGAGAACCTGATTCCCCACGTAGTGCACTATATTTAACCAGAGAACCTGATTCCCCACGTAGTGCACTATATTTAACCAGAGAACCTGATTCCCCACGTAGTGCACTATATTTAAGCAGAGCCATGTGCAACTACTTCCTTTCTCATGGTCATCTATTCTATTCTACAGCTGAATACAGAACAATTAGAATCTATTGTATTCTACAGCTGAATACAGAACAATTAGGAATCTATTCTATTCTATTCTACAGCTGAATACAGAACAATTAGAATCTATTCTATTCTATTCTACAGCTGAATACAGAACAATTAGAATCTATTGTATTCTACAGCTGAATACAGAACAATTAGGAATATATTCTATTCTATTCTACAGCTGAATACAGAACAATTAGAATCTATTCTATTCTATTCTACAGCTGAATACAGAACAATTAGAATCTATTGTATTCTACAGCTGAATACAGAACAATTAGGAATATATTCTATTCTATTCTACAGCTGAATACAGAACAATTAGAATCTATTCTATTCTATTCTACAGCTGAATACAGAACAATTAGAATCTATTCTATTCTATTCTACAGCTGAATACAGAACAATTAGAATCTATTGTATTCTACAGCTGAATACAGAACAATTAGGAATCTATTCTATTCTATTCTACAGCTGAATACAGAACAATTAGAATCTATTCTATTCTACAGCTGAATACAGAACAATTAGGAATCTATTCTATTCTATTCTACAGCTGAATACAGAACAATTAGAATCTATTCTATTCTATTCTACAGCAGAATACAGAACAATTAGAATCTATTCTATTCTACAGCTGAATACAGAACAATTAGAATCTATTCTATTCTACAGCTGAATACAGAACAATTAGAATCTATTCTATTCTACAGCTGAATACAGAACAATTAGGAATCTATTCTATTCTACAGCTGAATACAGAACAATTAGGAATCTATTCTATTCTATTCTACAGCTGAATACAGAACAATTAGAATCTATTCTATTCTACAGCTGAATACAGAACAATTAGGAATCTATTCTATTCTACAGCTGAATACAGAACAATTAGAATCTATTCTATTCTACAGCTGAATACAGAACAATTAGGAATCTATTGTATTCTACAGCTGAACACAGAACAATTAGGAATCTATTGTATTCTACAGCTGAATACAGAACAATTAGGAATCTATTCTGTCCTATTGTATTCTAGAGCTGCATACGGAAATATTTCAGAGGCACTTAAATCCACAGCTAATAGTCTAGTCGTCATTCTTTTCCAGTCCAGTGATAAAACAGAGGACAAAGTCAAAACAGCTTTAAATCACAGGGACAAATCGCAGACACGTGTTACATTTGGTACCTGATCTCATACCTAACCCCTTTCCTCAGCCTCTCCCACCCTCCCTCTCTTCTCCCTTCTCAGACGGTACAGGACACTACAGTATCTCTCTGTCGACGTCCCTCCCTCTCTCCTCCCATCTCAGACGGTACAGGACACTACGGTATCTCTCTGTCGGTGTCCCTCCCTCTCTCTTCCCATCTCAGACGGTACAGGACACTACAGTATCTCTCTGTCGATGTCCCTCCCTCTCTCCTCCCATCTCAGACGGTACAGGACACTACAGTATCTCTCTGTAGGTGTCCCTCCCTCTCTCTTCCCATCTCAGACGGTACAGGACACTACAGTATCTCTCTGCCGACGTCCCTCCCTCTCTCCTCCCATCTCAGACGGTACAGGACACTACAGTATCTCTCTGTAGGTGTCCCTCCCTCTCTCTTCCCATCTCAGAAGGTACAGGACACTACAGTATCTCTCTGTCGACGTCCCTCCCTCTCTCCTCCCATCTCAGACGGTACAGGACACTACAGTATCTCTCTGCCGGCGTCCCTCCCTTCTCAGCCGGTACAGGACACTACAGTATCTCTCTGTAGGTGTCCCTCCCTCTCTCCTACCGTCTCAGACGGTACAGGACACTACGGTATCTCTCTGACGGTGTCTCTCCCTCTCTCCTCCCATCTCAGACGGTACAGGACACTACGGTATCTCTCTGTCGGTGTCTTTCCCTCTCTCCTCCCATCTCAGACGGTACAGGACACTACGGTATCTCTCTGTCGGTGTCTCTCCCTCTCTCCTCCCATCTCAGACAGTACAGGACACTACAGTATCTCTCTGTCGGTGTCCCTCCCTCTCTCCTCCCATCTCCGACGGTACAGGACACTACAGTATCTCTCTGTCGGTGTCCCTCCCTCTCTCCTCCCATCTCAGACGGTACAGGACACTACGGTATCTCTCTGTCGGTGTCTCTCCCTCTCTCCTCCCATCTCAGACAGTAGAGGACACTACAGTATCTCTCTGCCGGCGTCTCTTAGAGATAGGTAACATAGATATTCAGACAGTACAGGACACTACAGTATCTCTCTGTCGGTGTCCCTCCCGTCTCAGACGGTACAGGACACTACAGTATCTCTCTGTCGGTGTCTCTCCCTCTCTCCTCCCATCTCAGACAGTAGAGGACACTACAGTATCTCTCTGCCGGCGTCTCTTAGAGATAGGTAACATAGATATTCAGACAGTACAGGACACTACAGTATCTCTCTGTCGGTGTCTCTCCCTCTCTCCTCCCATCTCAGACAGTACAGGACACTACAGTATCTCTCTGTCGGTGTCCCTCCCTCTCTCCTCCCATCTCAGACGGTACAGGACACTACAGTATCTCTCTGTCGGTGTCCCTCCCTCTCTCCTCCCATCTCAGACGGTACAGGACACTGCAGTATCTCTCTGCCGGCGTCTCTTAGAGATAGGTAACATAGATATTCAGACGGTACAGGACACTACAGTATCTCTCTGCCGGCGTCTCTTAGAGATAGGTAGCATAGATATTCAGACAGTACAGGACACTACAGTATCTCTCTGCCGGCGTCTCCTAGAGATAGGTAACATAGATATTCAGACAGTACAGGACACTACGGTATCTCTCTGTCGACGTCCCTCCCTCTCTCTCCCTTCTTAGACAGTACAGGACACTACAGTATCTCTCTGCCGGCGTCTCTTAGAGATAGGTAACATAGATATTCAGACAGTACAGGACACTACAGTATCTCTCTGCCGGCGTCTCTTAGAGATAGGTAACATAGATATTCAGACAGTACAGGACACTACAGTATCTCTCTGCCGACGTCCCTCCCTCTCTCTCCCTTCTTAGACAGTACAGGACACTACAGTATCTCTCTGCCGGCGTCTCTTAGAGATAGGTAACATAGATATTCAGACAGTACAGGACACTACAGTATCTCTCTGCCGGCGTCTCCTAGAGATAGGTAACATAGATATTCAGACAGTACAGGACACTGGCGGTATCTCTCTGTCGACGTCCCTCCCTCTCTCTCCCTTCTCAGACAGCACAGGACACTACAGTATCTCTCTGCCGGCGTCTCTTAGAGATAGGTAACATAGATATTCAGACAGTACAGGACACTACAGTATCTCTCTGCCGGCGTCTCTTAGAGATAGGTAACATAGATATTCAGACAGTACAGGACACTACAGTATCTCTCTGCCGGAGTCTCTTAGAGATAGGTAACATAGATATTCAGACAGTACAGGACACTACAGTATCTCTCTGCCGGCGTCTCCTAGAGATAGGTAACATAGATATTCAGACAGTACAGGACACTACAGTATCTCTCTGCCGGCGTCTCCTATAGATAGGTAACATAGATATTCAGACAGTACAGGACACTACAGTATCTCTCTGCCGGCGTCACCTAGAGATAGGTAACATAGATATTCAGACAGTACAGGACACTACAGTATCTCTCTGTCGGTGTCCCTCCCTCTCTCTTCCCATCTCGGACAGTACAGGACACTACAGTATCTCTCTGCCGGCGTCTCTTAGAGATAGGTAACATAGATATTCAGACAGTACAGGACACTACAGTATCTCTCTGTCGGTGTCCCTCCCTCTCTCTTCCCATCTCAGACGTTACAGGACACTACAGTATCTCTCTGTCGACGTCCCTCCCTCTCTCCTCCCATCTCAGACGGTACAGGACACTACAGTATCTCTCTGTCGGTGTCCCTCCCTCTCTCTTCCCATCTCAGACGTTACAGGACACTACAGTATCTCTCTGTCGACGTCCCTCCCTCTCTCCTCCCATCTCAGACGGTACAGGACACTACAGTATCTCTCTGTCGGTGTCCCTCCCTCTCTCTTCCCATCTCAGACGTTACAGGACACTACAGTATCTCTCTGTCGGTGTCCCTCCCTCTCTCCTCCCATCTCAGACGGTACAGGACACTACAGTATCTCTCTGCCGGCGTCTCTTAGAGATAGGTAACATAGATATTCAGACGGATGCAGTAGACATGACAGCGTCCGTGTTACATGTTAATTGAATTGGGGGCACGTTAAACGTTAACACATTAAACAACATGAATGGAACCGGCGAATGGCGTCACCACGGTAACACATAGTGGTGTTCAAAGGAGCGCACATACTCTCCTACCACACAACTCAAACGACACACACTAGACAGGACACACGGAGCTCCGACACAACGTGGGAAGTATGAACAAAAGAAAGAGTTATTTACAGAATGAACCAAACAGAATGAACCAAACAGAATGAACCAAAACAGAATGAACCCAAACAGAATGAACCAAACAGAATGAACCAAACATAATGAACCAAATAGAATGAACCCAACAGAATGAACCAAACAGAATTAACCATACAGAATGAACCATACAGAATGAACCAAACAGAATGAACCAAACAGAATGAACCAAACAGAATGAACCAAACAGAATGAACCAAACAGAATGAACCAAACAGAATGAACCCAAACAGAATGAACCCAACAGAATGAACCAAACAGAATGAACCATACAGAATGAACCAAACAGAATGAACCAAACAGAATGAACCCAAACAGAATGAACCCAAACAGAATGAACCCAAACAGAATGAACAAAACAGAATGAACCAAACAGAATGAACCAAGTCTCTAACTCGTGAGTGTGACTATGATTCTGTTCACCGAAACACATTTTCAGTCTGGTCGGCTAGAGAAAGGGAAATAACCGCATTTATGTGTGAAAACCGATTATCCAAAAATATCTTTCCCATTAACATTTTCCTACCGAACATGGTATGATCTATAAACAGTAGCTCACCGCTAACACAGTAGCTGTAGAGTAATATAGCAGTGCATTATAATGCTTCTAGGATGAAACGGCAGACTCCATAAGAGAAACAGAAAGTGCTATTAGTCACAGTCCCAAATAGCAACACTACTCCTCATGGGCCCTGGTCAAAAGCAGTGCACTGTAGAGGGAATAGGGTGTCATTTGGTATTCAGTTATCAAGACTACTTGATGAGCATAAATCCACATCGTATCTCTACTGACTGAGGTTTGATCTGAAGACCTCCTAGTCTCTACTGTCTGAGGTTTGATCTGAAGACCTCCTAGTCTCAACTGACTGAGGTTTGATCTGGATCCCTCCTAGTCTCTACTGACTGAGGTTTGATCTGAAGACCTCCTAGTCTCTACTGACTGATGTTTGATCTGAAGACCTCCTAGTCTCGACTGACTGAGGTTTGATCTGAAGACCTCCTAGTCTCTACTGTCTAAGGTTTGATCTTACATTTATTTATTTTACCTTTATTTAACCAGGCAAGTCAGTTAAGAACAAATTCTTATTTTCAATGACGGCCTAGGAGCAGTGGGTTAACTGCCTGTTCAGGGGCAGAACGACAGATTTGTACCTTGTCAGCTCGGGGGTTTGAACTTGCAACCTTCCGGTTACTAGTCCAACGCTCTAACCACTAGGCTACCCTGCCGATCTGAAGACCTCCTAGTCTCTACTGTCTGAGGTTTGATCTGAAGACCTCCTAGTCTCTACTGATTGAGGTTTGATCTGGATCCCTCCTAGTCTCTACTGACTGAGGTTTGATCTGAAGACCTCCTAGTCTCTACTGACTGAGGTTTGATCTGAAGACCTCCTAGTCTCCACTGTCTGAGGTTTGATCTGAAGACCTCCTAGTCTCTACTGTCTGAGGTTTGATCTGAAGACCTCCTAGTCTCTACTGACTGAGGTTTGATCAGGATCCCTCCTAGTCTCTACTGACTGAGGTTTGATCTGGATCCCTCCTAGTCTCTACTGACTGAGGTTTGATCTGGATCCCTCCTAGTCTCTACTGACTGAGGTTTGATCTGGATCCCTCCTAGTCTCTACTGACTGAGGTTTGATCTGGATCCCTCCTAGTCTCTACTGACTGAGGTTTGATCTGGATCCCTCCTAGTCTCTACTGACTGAGGTTTGATCTGGATCCCTCCTAGTCTCTACTGACTGAGGTTTGATCTGGATCCCTCCTAGTCTCTACTGTCTGAGGTTTGATCTGAAGACCTCCTAGTCTCTACTGTCTGAGGTTTGATCTGAAGACCTCCTAGTCTCTACTGACTGAGGTTTGATCTGAAGACCTGGTTCCCTCCTAGTCTCTACTGACTGAGGTTTGATCTGAAGACCTGGTTCCCTCCTAGTCTCTACTGACTGAGGTTTGATCTGAAGACCTCCTTGTCTCTATCTGTAGATGGACGTAAAGACAACATTAATGTTTTTCTAGAGGATTCTAGAAGATCTCTAGCCCATTCCAGATATATATACAGATACACTGTCTTTGACCCCAAGTCTCATGAGCTAAACATTAAAAAAAATTGTGCAAAATGTTGAAATGGAACATTTAGCTTAAAAGAGACTACGGCTGTGTTGACACAAGAAGCCCAATTCTGATATTTTGCCTATATTTTGGCAAAAGATTCTGATCTGATTGATCAAAAGACCAATTAGTGGCAAAAGATCAGAATTGGGGCTGCCTGTGTAAACACAGCCATGGTATTCCATGTATGCTGCTTACCCTGGTGCTGAAGGTTCCGAAGGGGCTGTCTGATTGGTTGTGGCTGTTCTGGGCGTCTCCATGAACCAGCGATATGTTGAAGCCATGGCCACACGAGCCAGGTGTGAAGTTGAGCTGTTCTGACCGGTAGATCCTGTGGGATCCACTGGGGGGATCCGTTGACGGCTCCAACACGTAGGATCTGTTTTCTAGTGAGATGAAGCCACTGGGAATACAAGAGTGATATTGATCAATCGATCAATCGATCATCAATCAATGAAGTAGAAGAACATTTCTTAAATGTCTGTCATGATGTTTTTTTTCTACAGAATGTTGGACAACGGATCTCTTATTTTTATTTTAACCTTTATTTGACTTGGCAAGTCAGTTAAGAACAAATTCTTATTTTCAATGACAGCGGGGTAACTGCCTTGTTCAGGGACAGAATGACTGTCACGCCCTGGTCTTAGTATTTTGTGTTTTCTTTATTAATTTGGTCAGGCCCGGGTGTAACATGGGTTTATTTATGTGGTGTGTTTTGTCTTGGGGTTTTCGTAGGTATTGGGATTGTGGTATAGTGGGGTTCTCTAGAATAGTCTATGGATGTCTGGAGTGGTTCTCAATCAGAGGCAGGTGTTTATCGTTGTCTCTGATTGGGAATCATATTTAGGCAGCCATATTCTTTGAGTGTTTCGTGGGTGATTGTTCCTGTCTCTGTGTTTGTTTTCACGAGATAGGCTGTTTAGGTTTTCTCACGGTTATTGTTTTGTTAGTCTATTCATGTATAGTTACTTCATTAAAGAACCATGAATAATAACCACGCTGCGTTTTGGTCCGCCTCTCCTTCAACTCAAGAAAACCGTTACAATGACAGAGTTGTACCTTGTCAGCTCGGGGATTTGATCTAGCAACCCTTCAGGTGACTAGTCCAACGCACTAACCACTAGGCTACGCTGCCGCCCCAATTGAGATGCTTTGTGGGTAACACTACTTTTACCTCGTCGATAAAGTCTCACTGTGGGAACAAATCAAGAGGCAGACATTTGGCTTAATAAGAAATATAGTAATATCCTCCCCGGTGGTTTCTCATTCTCCGTCTGTCCGTGATGAGAGTCTCTTATTTCTCACCGTCAACTTTTCTCACACTAATAAAAACAGCCCTGTTGATTTAAAGTGATGTCTTCGTCCACTGAAACTGGGCCAAAACTCTGAGTTTTTATCAACCTCCTGACAACATTCATAACCACATAAACTTAACATTAAAAAACGCTCCCAAAGCCAGACTATAGCTGCCAACTAAAAACCCCGAAACAATTTGTCTTGGCCATCGCGCCAGGCAGCATAGCAGTCGTCAAACTAAGCCCTCTGCATCTGTCTATGCAGAAACAGGTTGTAGAGGGGCAGAAAAATGAGCGGCCTGTAAAACAGGGCCTTGCATCACAAACGGCACCCTATTCCCTATATAGTGCACTACTCTTAACAAGAACTCTATGGGGCTCTGGTTAAAAGTAGTGCACCACATAGGGAATAGGGTACCAATTGGGAATGCACTCAAGGGCTTAACAATTACCCCTATCACTCCTTAGAGGAGGAAAACTGTTGGCACGTTTTGGGAACGACATTCCTGATGATGTCCAGAAAAATGAGCAGACTCGTTACTCCTACTTGACATGTGTGAACGCTGAACGGTTCTTTTTTCCAGCTTTGCATGTCTTCACTGTGTTAAAGACTTGTATTACTCTGACTGTAGATCGTTGTCTTGGATCAATTAACACAGGGATGAATTTCCATTTCCATTCATTACTGATACCCTGACTACACCACTTGTGTCGCGTGCGCGAGCGTTACAAAATTAATTTAGAAATCTATGTTATTCAATTATTGCACCCACACTGCTCGCGCGCGTCAACGAGCGTCTGCGTTGCCAAGGGCTAAAATAGAAGTCCTTTCTATTTCTGACGCAGATCACGCTGCAAGTCCTGCCTCTCCCATCTCCTCATTGGTTTATAGAAGCAGCTACCCACGTGCCATCTCCTCATTGGTTATGCCCACGTGGGTGACTGAAAGATGAACTGTTTTGCCGGTTGTCGTGGTAATACTATGAAAGTTTAGATGCCATATAAGTTCAAAGATGAAAAAGCCTAGAAGGAGGAGAGATGACTAGAAACGATTCGGTTGACCGTTTTATGTGTTGATTAATTGGCGGAGTAGAGGACCTTGTGCATTTCAGGTAAAATAACAACTCAGTGTTTAACGTTGTATCCCAGGACAAATTAGCTAGCAACAGCAAGGTAGCTAAATAAGACAAATTAGCTAGCAAGTGCAAGCTAGCTAAATAAGACAAATTAGCTAGCAAGGGCAAGCTAGCTAAATAAGACAAATTAGCTAGCAAGTGCAAGCTAGCTAAATTGCCATAACGTTAAATGTTTACTGTTTTTCGCCCTGTCCCCAAATTACTGTTATTGGTTCAGAGTTTGTTTTGATATTTTAACCTGCGTGTCGTAATCTCGTCTCAGGGGACAAAATATATTTTTGCATGATTGCGCACGATGGCGCACGATGGCGCACGCACGCAGCTGGTTTGGGTTTCGTGTAAGGTGTGTTTATATGGTAACTCTGTTAATCTTTAGTTTCAGAGAGAAACAGAGAAGAACACAGAGGCAGAGAGAAACAGAGGCAGAGAGAAACAGAGAACAACAACATTGATGATGAGACAGTTGATGAGAATGCCCGTTGCTTCAGGCTAATCTTACTGCTTTGCTAGTCGGTCACTGGAGCGTTGAGGTTCATTAGACCATGGGTTAATGACATGACAATACATACAGGAGGCCCACTGACACACACACACACACACACACACACACACACACACACACACACACACACACACACACACACATACACACACACACACACACACACACACACACTCACCTGAGACCTGAGCAGGTACTGAGGCTGACGTCAGAATAGATGTGTCCCTGCACCATTCCGTGGTAGTAGCAGTTCGTCTGAGAAGAGAGTTTTACATACTGTTAGGGCAAGGCCAGACTGTCAGGGTAGGTAGGAGGGGCAGGAAGGTAGGACAGAGAGTTTAACATACTGTTAGGACAAGGCCAGACTGTCAGGGTAGGTAGGAGGGGAAGGAAGGTAGGACAGAGAGTTTAACATACTGTTAGGACAAGGCCGGACTGTCAGGGTAGGAAGGAGGGGCAGGAAGGTAGGACAGAGAGTTTAACATACTGTTAGGATAAGGCCAGACTGTCAGGGTAGGTAGGAGGGGCAGGAAGGTAGGACAGAGAGTTTAACATACTGTTAGGACAAGGCCAGACTGTCAGGGTAGGTAGGAGGGGCATGAAGGTAGGACAGAGAGTTTAACATACTGTTAGGACAAGGTCGGGCTGTCAGGGTAGGTAGGAGGGGCAGGAAGGTAGGACAGAGAGTTTAACATACTGTTAGGACAAGGCCAGACTGTCAGGGTAGGTAGGAGGGACAGGAAGGTAGGACAGAGAGTTTAACATACTGTTAGGACAAGGCCAGACTGTCAGGGTAGGTAGGAGGGACAGGAAGGTAGGACAGTGGAGGAAGTATCTGGTTTGAAGTGAAAATACAGCTTCTGTCTATGGTCCAGACCCAGGCCATCTATGGTCCAGACCCAGGCCATCTATGGTCCAGACCCAGGCCATCTATGGTCCAGACCCAGGCCATCTATTGTCCAGACCCAGGCCACCTCCTCTGGTACCTATGGTCCAGACCCAGGCCATCTCTGGTCCGGACCCAGGCCATCTCCTGTGGTACCTATGGTCCAGACCCAGGCCATCTCCTGTGGTACCTATGGTCCAGACCCAGGCCCTCTCATGTGGTACCTATGGTCCAGACCCAGGCCATCTATGGTCCAGACCCAGGCCATATCATGTGGTACCTATGGTCCAGACCCAGGCCATCTCTGGTCCAGACCCAGGCCATATCCTGTGGTACCTATGGTCCAGACCCAGGCCCTCTCATGTGGTACCTATGGTCCAGACCCAGGCCATCTATGGTCCAGACCCAGGCCATCTCTGGTCCAGACCCAGGCCATCTCCTGTGGTACCTATGGTCGAGACCCAGGCCATCTCATGTGGTACCTATGGTCCAGACCCAGGCCCTTCCTCCCTGACTACTTCACTGCTGCACAGTAAAACATGGACATGTGGTTTCTCCACCCCTCCCTTCTCCAAATATAGACCTCTGTACATTTCAGGATTCGTCTTTACTCTTTTCCAAGGTGGTTGTTGTTCACCTGCTGCTGATTCCACATGTTCAGCGTCTGATCAGTTTTCTCAGAGAGACCCGTCGTGTAATTATTGGTCCTTCACCGTGGAACTAGGAAGTTCCAGAAGACCAGACCTCTTAACTTAGTCCACTCTCCAAAGCTTCTACTCTGCCTTCTAGAATGTTCCAGAAGGCCAGACCTTAGTCCTCTCTCCAAAGCTTCTACTCTGCTTTCTAGGATGTTCCAGAAGACCAGACCTCTTAACTTAGTCCACTCTCCAAAACTTCTACTCTGCTTTCTAGGATGTTTTCCAGAAGACCAGACCTTAGTCCTCTCTCCAAAGCTTCTACTCTGCTTTCTAGGATGTTTTCCAGAAGACCAGACCTTAGTCCACTCTCCAAAACTTCTCCTCTGCTTTCTAGGATGTTTTCCAGAAGACCAGACCTTAGTCCTCTCTCCAAAGCTTCTACTCTGCTTTATAGGATGTTCCAGAAGACCAGACCTCTTAACTTAGTCCACTCTCCAAAGCTTCTACTCTGCCTTCTAGGATGTTCCAGAAGTCCAGACCTTAGTCCTCTCTCCAAAGCTTCTACTCTGCTTTCTAGGATGTTCCAGAAGACCAGACCTCTTAACTTAGTCCACTCTCCAAAGCTTCTACTCTGCCTTCTAGGATGTTCCAGAAGTCCAGACCTTAGTCCTCTCTCCAAAGCTTCTACTCTGCTTTCTAGGATGTTCCAGAAGACCAGACCTCTTAACTTAGTCCACTCTCCAAAACTTCTACTCTGCTTTCTAGGATGTTCCAGAAGGCCAGACCTTAGTCCTCTCTCCAAAGCTTCTACTCTGCTTTCTAGGATGTTCCAGAACACCATACCTCTTAACTTAGTCCACTCTCCAAAACTTCTACTCTGCTTTCTAGGATGTTCCAGAAGGCCAGACCTTAGTCCTCTCTCCAAAACTTCTACTCTGCTTTCTAGGAGGTTCCAGAAGACCAGACCTTAGTCCTCTCTCCAAAACTTCTACTCTGCTTTCTGTCTTCTATGAACATCTACAATAATTTCCCTGTACACAAGTGTCCTTTCCTGTCATCCCTACTTCAGCCTGAAGTATTCTGACGTGTATATCGACGTCTTAAGTGTTGGCCCAGTCCTCAACTACACGCTAGTCCATACCGAGTCCTGCCAGACACATTTTGGCCCCCGAAACGGTACCCTATTCCCTATTTAGTGCACTAATTTTGACCAGTCCCTTATGAACCCTGGTCAAAAGTAGTGCACTAAATACAGAATAGGGTTCCGTTTGGGACATAAACACACCCTTTTCAGGTGTATGTAAAAGAAGAAGAGCCATTACATTAGATAAAGCTACAGCGTGTAGCAGAGAGAAGCAGGGTCAGATCTAGTACAGAACAGAACCCTGCATTAATACTATGACCTCGTGTTCCATTGATGATGTCAGAACTGCGATGGATATCATGTGTTGGGGGGGGGGGAGAGATGGATGGTCAAATTACCATCCACCCCCCCCCCCCCCCCCCCCAACAAATGATATCCATCACCTGTTTTAAACGGAAACTACAGATGTAATTTGACACCTGACCTGCTTTAAATGAAAACTACAGATGTAATTTGACACCTGACCTGATTTAAATGGAAACTACAGATGTAATTTGACACCTGACCTGATTTAAATGGAAACTACAGATGTAATTTGACACCTGACCTGATTTAAATGGAAACTACAGATGTAATTTGATCACTCTGATCTCGTCTGTTGATGAGGATTTTTAGGAAAAAAATCAAACTTTGTACTGTATTCAAGGTTTAAAGTTTGTAATTTCCACTTTAAAAAAAAATGTCAGATTTTTTTTTTTTGATTTTTGCCCTAACATAAACTGTATCAACCCCTACAATAATGTCCATTAATTATAATCAACACAATAATTCACATTTCCTGTTGCTGCAGGATTATTTTCCTGCTGTAGCAAACTGGCTCAAATTAAGATCCCAAAATGGAAAGGAGAGATTGGAATGGCCTGTTGTACACCTCTGTGAATGTTGTACACCTCTGTGAATGTATCAAACTGTGGAGATTGGACTGTCCTGTTGTACACCTCTGTGAATGTATCAAACTGGGGAGATTGGACTGCCCTGTTGAACACTTCTGTGAATGTTGTACACCTTTGTGAATGTACAATCTATCAAACCTGTATTTTGTTCATAATTACCATATGTTTATTCTTACACTTTTTGTATGGATACAATACGTTCTGAGCTCTTGTATTTTAACTATCTGTCATGAAGGACAAGGGTCTCCCTTCCTGTGTCTGGTACGTCCTTTGAGTGAGGAACAATGCCTGGAAACTCTTCCATTACAGAGAGCTATAAAACAGACAAATGAAAGGGGAAGGACGGAGAAGTGAAGAGGCTATCACTCATCACTCCCTCCCTCCCTCATCCCTCCCTCCCTCACTCATCACTCCCTCCCTCCGTCTAATACCTTGCCTCTGACAGACGCTTAGCTGGCATAAAATACTGATACATGAAATGGGGGAATGAAGGGGCTCAGATTCCCCCCTCCCCCCTAACTCCCTCCAGACTGGCCAATAAATCACCAATGGATCAGTCCGTCTTAGACTGATGGAAGACTGGAAGTCCCACACTCCCATGAAGGGACCCAGTTACTAGGGGACTGTGGAACCCTCCAGTCTGACACTCCCATGAAGGGACCCAGTCACTAGGGGACTCAGTCACTAGGGGACCCAGTCACGAGGGGATCCGGTCACTAGGGGATCTGGTCACTAGGGGATCCAGTTACTAGGGGACTCAGTAACTAGGGGATCCAGTCATGAGGGGATCCTGTCACTAGGGGATCCAGTCACTAGGGGATCCAGTCACTAGGGGTTTGAGTCACTAGGGAATTCGGTCACTAGGGGACCCAGTCACGAGGGGATCCGGTCACTAGGGGATCTGGTCACTAGGGGATCCAGTTACTAGGGGACTCAGTAACTAGGGGATCCAGTCATGAGGGGATCCTGTCACTAGGGGATCCAGTCACTAGGGGATCCAGTCACTAGGGGTTTGAGTCACTAGGGAATTCGGTCACTAGGGGATCCAGTCACTAGGGGATCCAGTCACTAGGGGATCCAGTCAATAAGGGATCCAGTCACTAGGGGATTGAGTGTCACTAGGGGACCGGGTCACTAGGGGATCCGGTTACTAGGGGACCCGGTCAAAAGGGGATCCGGACACCAGGGGATCCGGTCACCAGGGGATCCAGTCACTAGGGGATCCAGTCACTAGGGGACCCGGTCAATAGGGGATCCGGTCACTAGGGGATCCGGTCACTAGGGGACCCGGTCACTAGGGGACCCGGTCACTAGGGGATCCGGTCACTAGGGGAACCGGTCACTAGGGGATCCGGTCACAAGGGGATCCGGTCAATAGGGGATCCGGTCACTAGGGAATCCGGTCACTAGGGGACCAGGTCACTAGGGGATCCGGTCACTAGGGGATCCGGTCACTAGGGAATCCAGTCACTAGGGGATCCAGTCACTAGGGGATCCAGTCACTAGGGGATCCAGTCAATAAGGGATCCAGTCACTAGGGGCTTGAGTGTCACTAGGGGACCGGGTCACTAGGGATCCGGTCACTAGGGGACCCGGTCACCAGGGGATCCGGTCACCAGGGGATCCGGTCACCAGGGAACCCGGTCACCAGGGGACCCGGTCACCAGGGGATCCGGTCACTAGGGGACCCGGTCACTAGGGGATCCGGCCACTAGGGGATCCAGTAACTAGGGGATCCTGTCACTAGGGGACCCAGTCACTAGGGGGACTGGGGGAATAGCAGGGACTGGTGAGGTGATGTGGGTCGAGATGTCCCCTGCTGAGGGGGGGAGGAGCTTTTGTTATGTCCCCAGCTAAGGGGGGGAGGAGCTTTTGTTATGTCCCCTGCTGAGGGGGGAGGAGCTTTCGTTATGTCCCCTGCTGAGGGGGGAGGAGCTTTCGTTATGTCCCCTGCTGAGGGGGGGAGGAGCTTTCATTATGTCCCCTGCTGAGGGGAGGAGCTTTCATTATGTCCCCTGCTGAGGGGAGGCGGAGCTTTCATTTTGTCCCCTGCTGAGGTTAGGAGCTTTCGTTATGTCCCCTTCTGAGGGGAGGAGCTTTCATTATGTCCCATGCTGAGGGGAGGAGCTTTCATTATGTCCCCTGCTGAGGGGAGGAGCTTTCGCTATGTCCCCTGCTGAGGGGAGGAGCTTTCGTGATGTCCCCTGCTGAGGGGAGGAGCTTTCATTATGTCCCCTGCTAATAGTAGGGGTATTGTTGGTCAGATCAAGCTGAGTTCACAGGGACCCCAAGCGCACCAGCCCTGTGTGTGTACTAGACTCTCAGTGGATTGCTCCCACCCAGACCCGGTCCAGTCTGGTTCATCACAGCTCCCTTATTGTGCCTGTGTTGTGGAATGTCTGTGCTGAGTGGGTCAAACCAACCCAGACCCGGTCCAGTCTGGTTCATCACAGCTCCCTTATTGTGCCTGTGTTGTGGAATGTCTGTGCTGAGTGGGTCAAACCCAGCCAGAGTCAGGGATAGTCTGACCTAGTCCCAGTCCACAGCAGGATCAACTGAAACATGATGCCCTGTGTGGAAAAAATTGTCCACGTGAATGTGTGGGTTGAACATGTACTGCATGATAGAAGCAAGATGTTCATATTTTCATGAATGTTCCGTAAGGTTTAACCATTTGCCGTGTATCAAGTCCGTAATTAAATTCCTACTTTCACAGTGTTTCATCTTGTATATTTACAGTAACTTCTTCACTTTGGGAAACGTAGAAAGGAACAATGGACTGGACACAGAAAGACCAAGCAAGCAGACCACATCTTCTTTGACAGACTGAACTGTGGGTACTAGTCACTACCCACAATACACCTCTCCTCTCCACAGTCCCACCATAGCAGCTTCAGCAGACAGACTGAACTGTGGGTACTAGCCACTACCCACAATACACCTCTCCTCTCCACTGTCCCACCACAGCAACTTCAGCAGACAGACTGAACTGTGGGTACTAGTCACTACCCACAATACACCTCTCCTCTCCACTGTCCCACCACAGCAGCTTCAGCAGACAGACTGAACTGTGGGTACTAGCCACTACCCACAATACACCTCTCCTCTCCACTGTCCCACCACAGCAGCTTCAGCAGACAGACTGAACTGTGGGTACTAGCCACTACCCACAATACACCTCTCCTCTCCACTGTCCCACCACAGCAGCTTCAGCAGACAGACTGAACTGTGGGTACTAGCCACTACCCACAATACACCTCTCCTCTCCACGGTCCCACCACAGCAGCTTCAGCAGACAGACTGAACTGTGGGTACTAGTCACTACCCACAATACACCTCTCCTCTCCACTGTCCCACCACAGCAGCTTCAGCAGACAGACTGAACTGTGGGTACTAGCCACTACCCACAATACACCTCTCCTCTCCACTGTCCCACCACAGCAGCTTCAGCAGACAGACTGAACTGTGGGTACTAGTCACTACCCACAATACACCTCTCCTCTCCACTGTCCCACCACAGCAGCTTCAGCAGACAGACTGAACTGTGGGTACTAGCCACTACCCACAATACACCTCTCCTCTCCACTGTCCCACCACAGCAGCTTCAGCAGACAGACTGAACTGTGGGTACTAGCCACTACCCACAATACACCTCTCCTCTCCACTGTCCCACCATAGCAGCTTCAGCAGACAGACTGAACTGTGGGTACTAGCCACTACCCACAATACACCTCTCCTCTCCACTGTCCCACCACAGCAGCTTCAGCAGACAGACTGAACTGTGGGTACTAGCCACTACCCACAATACACCTCTCCTCTCCACTGTCCCACCATAGCAGCTTCAGCAGACAGACTGAACTGTGGGTACTAGCCACTACCCACAATACACCTCTCCTCTCCACTGTCCCACCACAGCAGCTTCAGCAGACAGACTGAACTGTGGGTACTAGCCACTACCCACAATACACCTCTCCTCTCCACGGTCCCTCCACAGCAGCTTCAGCAGACAGACTGAACTGTGGGTACTAGCCACTACCCACAATACACCTCTCCTCTCCACGGTCCCACCACAGCAGCTTCAGCAGACAGACTGAACTGTGGGTACTAGCCACTACCCACAATACACCTCTCCTCTCCACGGTCCCACCACAGCAGCTTCAGCAGACAGACTGAACTGTGGGTACTAGACTAAACTGATATTACAGGAGCGTCAACATTTCCTTCAGTCCGTTTTCCTCTAAACGGAGGGACGACAACCCCTCATCCTGACAGGTTCAACAAGAGGTCTCTGAGCTCCATAGAGAGAGGGAAGAACAACAGCATGGTAATAGGCTTGAAGTATGCCTTGTTATTGTATGGTAATAGGTTTGAAGTATGCCTTGTTATTGTATGGTAATAGGCTTGAAGTATGCCTTGTTATTGTATGGTAATAGGTTTGAAGTATGTATTGTTATTGTATGGTAATAGGTTTGAAGTATGTATTGTTATTGTATGGTAATAGGTATGTAGTATGCCTTGTCGTTTTCCTGTTTGTCTGTTAGTTGCCAAGTGGTTCTATCAATCTAGGACATAGAGATTACTTAACCCTCATAGCCTGGTTCCTCTCTAGGTTTCTTCCTAGGTTCTGGCCTTTCTAGGGAGTTTTTCCTAGCCACTGTGCTTCTACGCCTGCATTGCTTGCTGGTTTGGGGTTTAAGGCTGGGTTTCTGTACAGCACTTTGTGACATCAGCTGATGTAAGAAGGGCTTTATAAAGACATTTGATTTGATTTGACTTAACTCCAAATTGTGAGACTCCATTAGACTTAGTACCGTACCGTGAGGTTGTGAGACTCCATTAGACTTAATACTGTACTGTGATGTTGTGAGACTTCATTAGACTTAATACCGTACCGTGAGGTTGTGAGACTCCATTAGACTTAATACCGTACCGTGATGTTGTGAGACTCCATTAGACCTAATACTGTACTGTGAGGTTGTGAGACTCCATTAGACTTAATACTGTACTGTGATGTTGTGAGACTCCATTAGACTTAATATCGTACTGTGATGTTGTGAGACTCCATTAGACTTAATACTGTACTGTGATGTTGTGAGACTCCATTAGACTTAATACCGTACCGTGAGGTTGTGAGACTCCATTAGACTTAATACCGTACCGTGATGTTGTGAGAGCCGGTGACCGCGCTGCCGTCTTCCAGGTAGTGTGTTTCTGTGTAGTGACTGGCAAACAGACCACTAGAAATAAGACACAAAAAGAGCAAGAGTTAAAAGAAGGGAATCTCAAAGAGGACAGCTCAGCGTGAGGGACACATTTAGAGAGAGGGATGGGAGGGGAGAGAGAGGGCTGGGAGGGGAGGGGAGGGGAGGGGAGAGAGAGGGATGGGAGGGGAGAGAGGAGAGCAGGCAGGGAGGGGAGAGAGAGGGATGGGAGGGGAGAGAGAGGGATGGGAGGGGAGCGAGAGAGAGCAGGCAGGGAGGGGAGCGAGAGAGAGAGAGGAGAGAGGGCTGGGAGGGGAGAGAGGGCTGGGAGGGCGGGAGAGGGATGGGAGGGGAGCGAGGAGAGCAGGCAGGGAGGGGAGAGAGAGGAGAGAGGGCAGAGAGAGGCCTGGGAGGGGAGAGAGGGCTGGGAGGGGAGGAGAGAGGGATGGGATGGGAGGGGAGGGGAGGGGAGAGAGAGGAGAGAGGGCTAGGAGGGGAGAGAGGGCTGGGAGGGAGGAGAGAGGGATGGGAGGGGAGGGGAGTGAGAGGAGAGATGGCTGAGAGGGAGGAGAGGGCTGGGAGGGAGGAGAGAGGGATGGGAGGGGAGAGAGAGGAGAGAGGGCTGAGAGGGAGGAGAGGGGAGAGAGGGCTGGGAGGGAGGAGAGAGAGAGAGGGAGGAGAGGGGAGAGAGGGCTGGGAGGGAGGAGAGGGGAGAGAGGGATGGGAGGGAGGAGAGGGGAGAGAGGGCTGGGAGGGAGGAGAGAGAGAGGGAGGGAGGGGAGAGAGAGAGAGGGAGGGAGAGAGAGAGAGAGAGAGAGGGAGGGAGGGGAGAGAGAGAGAGGGAGGGAGGGGAGCGAGAGAGAGAGAGGGAGGGAGGGGAGAGAGAGATAGGGAGGGAGGAGAGAGGGAGGGAGGGGAGAGAGAGGGAGGGAGGAGAGGGGAGAGAGAGAGAGAGAGGGAGGGAGGGGAGAGAGAGAGAGGGAGGAGAGGGGAGAGAGAGAGAGAGAGGGAGGGAGAGAGAGAGAGAGAGGGAGGGAGGGGAGCGAGAGAGAGAGAGGGAGGGAGGGGAGAGAGAGATAGGGAGGGAGGAGAGAGGGAGGGAGGGGAGAGAGAGGGAGGGAGGAGAGGGGAGAGAGAGAGAGGGAGGGACCAGCAGCAGGGGTAGATCCTGGAACTACTATGAGCTCACACAAACACTGGGAACCCTTATGAGTTGATTATTACAGCGTGGTGTGTGTGTGTGTGTGTGTGTGTGTGTGTGTGTGCACGTGCATGCGTGTGTGTGTGCACGTGCGTGCGTGTGTGTGTGTGTGTGTGTGTGCGTGCGTGTGTGTGTGTGTGTGTGTGCGTGCGTGTGTGAGTGTGTGTGACCTCAGGACAGCCAGATGAGGAACACCCATCACAGACAGCTTGAGAGTCTTCCTGACCTCACTGCTAGGACTGTTAGAGTTGCTTCTGGAGTCTGGCCTTGTCAGGGACATGATGTTTCCTGGACCCTGCTTTCATAACCCACAAAACAAACCACAGAACTGGCAGTGATCCCCGGATCAAAGCCAGGCTGGAAAGAGCAGAAAAGTCCAATGGAATCAAATGAAGTTGTTTTAATTAGTGTCAAAGCTCTGACTCAGACAGAAACTCAACGTCAGTGGACTATAAGAATAACAAGGTATCAATTAAAATGTAATGAATATGTAAACCATCACCCAACCATTCACACAGACATACACCAGCTTCCCTGACCCAGTGGGTCACCTGTTCATCTATAGGAAGGAGGGCAAACAGGCTCCGTCTATGAGAACACAAGCAGAGAAAGCAGATCGATGGTCAGATCAGACTGCGGACGGTGATTTGATTTTTTTATCAATTTGAAACACGAAGCGACGATGCCTGTTTTCAAAGACCGAATACACAAACACGCGCACACACACACACACACACACACACACACACACACACACACACACACACACACACACACACACACACACACACACTAGTTAACATTGAAATTGTTAACATGGAACTAGTTAACATAGAACTGGTTAACTAGTTAACATTGAACTGGTTAACATAGAACTGGTTAACTAGTTAACATTGAACTGGTTGACATAGAACTGGTTAACATAGAACTGGTTAACATAGAACTAGTTAACTAGTTAACATAGAACTGGTTAACATAGAACTAGTTAACATAGAACTGGTTAACATAGAACTAGTTAACATGTCCCTGGCAGATAGCAGATATAGACAGTGCTGACAGGAGAATGGGGACAATCAGGAATCACATGAGATCTCAAACTGAGTCATGACTTCAGAACCCTCTTCACATGGAGATCTCAAACTGAGTCATGACTTCAGAACCTTCTTCACGTGGAGATCTCAAACTAAGTCATGACTTTAGGAACCTTCTTCACATGGAGATCTCAAACAGAGTCATGACTTTAGGAACCCTCTTCACATGGAGATCTCAAACTGAGTCATGACTTTAGGAACCCTCTTCACATGGAGATCTCAAACTGAGTCATGACTTTAGGAACCCTCTTCACATGGAGATCTCAAACTGAGTCATGACTGTAGAACCTTCTGGATATGATTTGGACAAGCGATAAAAAACAGTCCCCAGAAACAGAAATTTGTTTAAACTGAAAAGAATCCAACATTGTTCGACAGTGCCAGACGCTAGTCCGCGGCCACAGCACACTGCCTGTCTGCAGTAATGACAGGATTTATTGTAAGCCTTATCTAAACGAAATACATTCTCCTAATCAACGCCATGAGACATCCTTTTCAGCAATATAAAAGTTATGGATTTTTCTACATTGGAGGCAGAATGCCTCAACGCCAGTTGACTTACAGTGGATTTTCCTGAACTCTTCAGAACTCAGAGGGTTCCTTTAGAACCTTTCCTACATAAAATAAATGCTTCTAAAAGGAAGACATAGAATCCTAAAAGGTTCTATGTAGAAAATAATGTTCTACCTCTATAAAGAGTTCTGTGTAGATAATAAGGTTATACCTCTATAAAGGGTTCTGTGTAGATAATACGGTTCTACCTCTATAAAGGGTTCTGTGTAGATAATACGGTTCTACCTCTATAAAGGGTTCTGTGTAGATAATACAGTTCTACCTCTATAAAGGGTTCTGTGTAGATAATACAGTTCTACCTCTATAAAGGGTTCTATGTAGATAATATGGTTCTACCTCTATAAAGGGATCTGTGTAGATAATACAGTTCTACCTCTATAAAGGGTTCTATGTAGATAATACGGTTCTACCTCTATAAAGGGTTCTATGTAGATAATATGGTTCTACCTCTATAAAGGGTTCTATGTAGATAATATGGTTCTACCTCTATAAAGGGATCTGTGTAGATAATACAGTTCTACCTCTATAAAGGGTTCTATGTAGATAATATGGTTCTACCTCTATAAAGGGTTCTATGTAGATAATACAGTTCTACCTCTATAAAGGGTTCTATGTAGATAATATGGTTCTACCTCTATAAAGGGTTCTATGTAGATAATATGGTTCTACCTCTATAAAGGCTTCTATGTAGATAATATGGTTCTACCTCTATAAAGGGATCTGTGTAGATAATACAGTTCTACCTCTATAAAGGGTTCTATGTAGATAATACGGTTCTACCTCTATAAAGGGTTCTATGTAGATAATACGGTTCTACCTCTATAAAGGGTTATATGTAGATAATAAGGTTATACCTCTATAAAGGGTTCTATGTAGATAATAAGGATCTACCTCTATAAAGGGTTATATGTAGATAATAAGGTTATACCTCTATAAAGGGTTCTATGTAGATAATACGGTTCTACCTCTATAAAGGGTTATATGTAGATAATATGGTTCTACCTCTATAAAGGGTTCTATGTAGATAATATGGTTCTACCTCTATAAAGGGTTCTATGTAGATAATATGGTTCTACCTCTATAAAGGGATCTGTGTAGATAATACAGTTCTACCTCTATAAAGGGTTCTATGTAGATAATACGGTTCTACCTCTATAAAGGGTTCTGTGTAGATAATAAGGTTCTACCTCTATAAAGGGTTCTATGTAGATAATACGGTTCTACCTCTATAAAGGGTTATATGTAGATAATAAGGTTATACCTCTATAAAGAGTTCTATGTAGATAATAAGGTTCTACCTCTATAAAGGGATCTGTGTAGATAATACAGTTCTACCTCTATAAAGGGTTCTATGTAGATAATAAGGATCTACCTCTATAAAGGGTTATATGTAGATAATAAGGTTATACCTCTATAAAGAGTTCTATGTAGATAATAAGGTTCTACCTCTATAAAGGGTTCTATGTAGATAATACGGTTCTACCTCTATAAAGGGTTCTGTGTAGATAATACGGTTCTACCTCTATAAAGGGTTCTGTGTAGATAATACGGTTCTACCTCTATAAAGGGTTCTATGTAGATAATAAGGATCTACCTCTATAAAGGGTTCTATGTAGATAATAAGGATCTACCTCTATAAAGGGTTCTATGTAGATAATACGGTTCTATCTCTATAAAGGGTTCTATGTAGATAATATGGTTCTACCTCTATAAAGGGTTCCATGTAGATAATACGGTTCTACCTCTATAAAGGGTTCTTCTTCAGGGACAAAGGCCTGGAGAATCCTTTTTCCTAAAAGCATACCTGCAGCAATCTCTTTTTATCACAAAAAGTTATGGATTTTCTGACAAGAATCAAGAGAGCGCTTCAACACCATCTAAGTCACCATATATCTAATATTCTCTCCTGTTACTAGTTTTCAGAACTCTAAATATCTAATATTCTCTCCTGTTACTAGTTTTCAGAACTCTAAATATCTAATATTCTCTCCTGTTACTAGTTTTCAGAACTCTAAATATCTAATATTCTCTCCTGTTACTAGTTTTCAGAACTCTAAATATCTAATATTCTCTCCTGTTACTAGTTTTCAGAACTCTAAATATCTAATATTCTCTCCTGTTACTAGTTTTCAGAAGTCTAAATATCTAATATTCTCTCCTGTTACTAGTTTTCAGAACTCTAAATATCTAATATTATCTTTGGTTACTAGTTTTCAGACCTCTAAATATCTAATATTCTCTTCTGTTACTAGTTTTCAGAACTCTAAATATCTAATATTCTCTCCTGTTACTAGTTTTCAGAACTCTAAATATCTAATATTCTCTCCTGTTACTAGTTTTCAGACCTCTAAATATCTAATATTCTCTCCTGTTACTAGTTTTCAGACCTCTATAAAGGGTTATATGTAGATAATATGGTTCTACCTCTATAAAGGGTTCTATGTAGATAATATGGTTCTACCTCTATAAAGGGTTCTATGTAGATAATATGGTTCTACCTCTATAAAGGGATCTGTGTAGATAATACAGTTCTACCTCTATAAAGGGTTCTATGTAGATAATACGGTTCTACCTCTATAAAGGGTTCTGTGTAGATAATAAGGTTCTACCTCTATAAAGGGTTCTATGTAGATAATACGGTTCTACCTCTATAAAGGGTTATATGTAGATAATAAGGTTATACCTCTATAAAGAGTTCTATGTAGATAATAAGGTTCTACCTCTATAAAGGGATCTGTGTAGATAATACAGTTCTACCTCTATAAAGGGTTCTATGTAGATAATAAGGATCTACCTCTATAAAGGGTTATATGTAGATAATAAGGTTATACCTCTATAAAGAGTTCTATGTAGATAATAAGGTTCTACCTCTATAAAGGGTTCTATGTAGATAATACGGTTCTACCTCTATAAAGGGTTCTGTGTAGATAATACGGTTCTACCTCTATAAAGGGTTCTGTGTAGATAATACGGTTCTACCTCTATAAAGGGTTCTATGTAGATAATAAGGATCTACCTCTATAAAGGGTTCTATGTAGATAATAAGGATCTACCTCTATAAAGGGTTCTATGTAGATAATACGGTTCTATCTCTATAAAGGGTTCTATGTAGATAATATGGTTCTACCTCTATAAAGGGTTCCATGTAGATAATACGGTTCTACCTCTATAAAGGGTTCTTCTTCAGGGACAAAGGCCTGGAGAATCCTTTTTCCTAAAAGCATACCTGCAGCAATCTCTTTTTATCACAAAAAGTTATGGATTTTCTGACAAGAATCAAGAGAGCGCTTCAACACCATCTAAGTCACCATATATCTAATATTCTCTCCTGTTACTAGTTTTCAGAACTCTAAATATCTAATATTCTCTCCTGTTACTAGTTTTCAGAACTCTAAATATCTAATATTCTCTCCTGTTACTAGTTTTCAGAACTCTAAATATCTAATATTCTCTCCTGTTACTAGTTTTCAGAACTCTAAATATCTAATATTCTCTCCTGTTACTAGTTTTCAGAACTCTAAATATCTAATATTCTCTCCTGTTACTAGTTTTCAGAAGTCTAAATATCTAATATTCTCTCCTGTTACTAGTTTTCAGAACTCTAAATATCTAATATTATCTTTGGTTACTAGTTTTCAGACCTCTAAATATCTAATATTCTCTTCTGTTACTAGTTTTCAGAACTCTAAATATCTAATATTCTCTCCTGTTACTAGTTTTCAGAACTCTAAATATCTAATATTCTCTCCTGTTACTAGTTTTCAGACCTCTAAATATCTAATATTCTCTCCTGTTACTAGTTTTCAGACCTCTAAATATCTAATATTCTCTCCTGTTACTAGTTTTCAGACCTCTAAATATCTAATATTCTCTCCTGTTACAAGTTTTCAGAAGTCTAAATATCTAATATTCTCTTCGGTTACTAGTTTTCAAAAGTCTAAATATCTAATATTCTCTTCGGTTACTAGTTTTCAGAACAGGCCTTTTTACAGCCCATGAACTATAAAAATCCTTCGCACGTCAAACATTTAACACGTCAATATGGATGAACGTAAGTATCTAAGGTCTTTTATATGGTAATAATGCAGTGCTACAGACGTCATGTTCCTCTGGCAGTAACGTAACCAAGCGCTCTCCTTTAATCATGACTCGGAGAGAGAATGACCTACACAGACAGCCACAGTCTCCAGGAAGGTACATCCAGCCTCTGCTCTACGGGGAGACATCAAACCCCTGCTGTACCTTTGATCAGGTAGTGTAGGAGTCAGTGGGATATCATGTTGATATCAGGTAGTGTAGGAGTCAGTGGGATATCATGTTGATATCAGGTAGTGTAGGAGTAAGTGGGATATCATGTTGATATCATGTTGATATCAGGTAGTGTAGGTGTCAGTGGGATATCATGTTGATATCATGTTGATCAGGTAGTGTAGGTGTCAGTGGGATGTCATGTTGATATCAGGTAGTGTGGGAGTCAGTGGGATATCATGTTGATATCAGGTAGTATAGGAGTCAGTGGGATATCATGTTGATATCAGGTAGTGTGGGAGTCAGTGGGATATCATGTTGATATCAGGTAGTGTGGGAGTCAGTGGGATATCATGTTGATATCAGGTAGTATAGGAGTCAGTGGGATATCATGTTGATATCAGGTAGTGTAGGAGTCAGTGTGATATCATGTTGATATCATATTGATATCGGGTAGTGTAGGAGTCAGTGGGATATCATGTTGATATCATGTTGATATCGGGTAGTGTAGGAGTCATTGGGATAAGATGTTGATATCATGTTGATATCAGGTAGTGTAGGAGTCAGTGGGATATCATGTTGATATCATGTTGATATCTGGTAGTGTAGGTGTCAGTGGGATATCATGTTGATATCAGGTAGTGTAGGAGTCAGTGGGATATCATGTTGATATCATGTTGATCAGGTAGTGTAGGAGTCAGTGGGATATCATGTTGATATCATGTAGTGTAGGAGTCAGTGTGATATCATGTTGATATCATGTTGATATCGGGTAGTGTAGGAGTCAGTGGGATATCATGTTGATATCAGGTAGTGTAGGAGTCAGTGTGATATCATGTTGATCAGGTAGTGTAGGAGTCATTGGGATAAGATGTTGATATCATGTTGATATCAGGTAGTGTAGGAGTCAGTGTGATATCATGTTGATATCATGTTGATATCAGGTAGTGTAGGAGTCAGTGGGATATCATGTTGATATCATGTAGTGTAGGAGTCAGTGTGATATCATGTTGATATCATGTTGATATCGGGTAGTGTAGGAGTCAGTGGGATATCATGTTGATATCAGGTAGTGTAGGAGTCAGTGTGATATCATGTTGATCAGGTAGTGTAGGAGTCAGTGGGATATCATGTTGATATCAGGTAGTATAGGAGTCAGTGGGATATCATGTTGATATCAGGTAGTATAGGAGTCAGTGGGATATCATGTTGATGTCAGGTAGTATAGGAGTCAGTGGGATATCATGTTGATATCATGTTGATCAGGTAGTGTAGGAGTCAGTGGGATATCATGTTTATATCATGTTGATCAGGTAGTGTAGGAGTCAGTGGGATATCATGTTGATATCATGTTGATATCATGTAGTGTAGTAGTCATTGGGATATCATGTTGATATCATGTTGATCAGGTAGTGTAGGAGTCAGTGGGATATCATGTTGATATCAGGTAGTGTAGGAGTCATTGTGATATCATGTTGATATCAGGTAGTGTAGGAGTCAGTGTGATATCATGTTGATATCATGTTGATATCAGGTAGTGTAGGAGTCATTGGGATATCATGTTGATATCATGTTGATCAGGTAGTGTAGGAGTCAGTGGGATATCATGTTGATATCAGGTAGTGTAGGAGTCATTGTGATATCATGTTGATATCAGGTAGTGTAGGAGTCAGTGTGATATCATGTTGATATCATGTTGATATCAGGTAGTGTAGGAGTCAGTGGGATATCATGTTGATATCAGGTAGTGTAGGAGTCAGTGTGATATCATGTTGATCAGGTAGTGTAGGAGTCAGTGGGATATCATGTTGATATCAGGTAGTGTAGCAGTCATTGGGATCTCATGTTGATATCATGTTGATATCAGGTAGTGTAGGAGTCATTGGGATATCATGTTGATATCAGGTAGTGTATGAGTCAGTGGGATATCATGTTGATATCAGGTAGTGTAGGAGTCAGTGCGATATCAAGTTGATATCATGTTGATATCAGGTAGTGTAGGAGTCATTGGGATATCATGTTGATATCAGGTAGTGTAGGAGTCAGTGGGATATCATGTTGATATCATGTTGATATCAGGTAGTGTAGGAGTCATTGGGATATCATGTTGATATCATGTTGATATCAGGTAGTGTAGGAGTCAGTGGGATATCATGTTGATATCAGGTAGTGTAGGAGTCATTGTGATATCATGTTGATATCAGGTAGTGTAGCAGTCAGTGGGATATCATATTGATATCATGTTGATATCAGGTAGTGTAGGAGTCATTGTGATATCATGTTGATATCAGGTAGTGTAGGAGTCAGTGGGATATCATGTTGATATCAGGTAGTGTAGGAGTCATTGTGATATCATGTTGATATCAGGTAGTGTAGGAGTCAGTGGGATATCATGTTGATATCATGTTGATATCAGGTAGTGTAGGAGTCATTGGGATATCATGTTGATATCATGTTGATATCAGGTAGTGTAGGAGTCAGTGGGATATCATGTTGATATCAGGTAGTGTAGGAGTCATTGTGATATCATGTTGATATCAGGTAGTGTAGCAGTCAGTGGGATATCATATTGATATCATGTTGATATCAGGTAGTGTAGGAGTCATTGGGATATCATGTTGATATCATGTTGATATCAGGTAGTGTAGGAGTCAGTGGGATATCATGTTGATATCAGGTAGTGTAGGAGTCATTGTGATATCATGTTGATATCAGGTAGTGTAGCAGTCAGTGGAATATCATATTGATATCATGTTGATATCAGGTAGTGTAGGAGTCATTGGGATGTCATGTTGATATCAGGTTAGTGTAGGAGTCACTGGGATAAGATGCTCCCAATGTAAGTGCACTACTTTTGAACAAGGCCCACTGTGCATTATATCGGGAATAGGGTGAGATTTGGGACACACCCTCTCCCCAACCTCAGCATTGACAGAAGCATCTTCATTACCTCACTGCCATAGTTTGAATCAATAGTTATTGATATCTTAGTCACAGCAGCAGATAAGTCCCGTTACACCCAGACAACAGTCCTAATTTAGGGGATTCTAGACCCAACACAAGCACACACATACCGTTCCCAGGGTTGAGGATGATACAGGGGAACCATCCTCATTATCTTGAGAGAGAGAGAGAGAGAGAGAGGGAGGGAGGGAGAGAGAGAGAGAGAGGGAGGGGGGAGGGAGGGAGAGAGAGAGAGAGAGAGGGGGGGGGGGGGGAAGAAAGAGAGAAAGAGAGGGAGAAGGAGAGAGCCCCATGGCACTGTGAAGTATCATGCTGTAATTGATTATGAATGCGTAAACACTTCGAGATTATGTGATCAAACTAAAGTGTGTGTGTGTGTGTGTGTGTGTGTGTGTGTGTGTGTGTGTGTGTGTGTGTGTGTGTGTGTTAATGAAACAGACTCCGAAGATGTGATTGGGCCACACCAATTAGCCTAAACATTAGATTCAACTGGAGGGAAAGAGGGAACTGCATGATGAGACAATGTTGTATCAACAGTGTCCTTAGGAGAGAGGGACTGCATGATGAGACAATGTTGTAGCAACAGTGTCCTTATGAGAGAGGGACTGCATGATGAGACAATGTTGTAGCAACAGTGTCCTTAGGAGAGAGGGACTGCATGATGAGACAATGTTGTATCAACAGTGTCCTTAGGAGAGAGGGACTGCATGATGAGACAATGTTGTAGCAACAGTGTCCGTAGGAGAGAGGGACTGCATGATGAGACAATGTTGTTGCAACAGTGTCCTTAGGAGAGAGGGACTGCATGATGAGACAATGTTGTAGCAACAGTGTCCGTAGGAGAGAGGGACTGCATGATGAGACAATGTTGTAGCAACAGTGTCCTTAGGAGCAGAGAGAGAGACTGCATGATGAGACAATGTTGTAGCAACAGTGTCCTTAGGAGGAGAGAGAGAGACTGCATGATGAGACGATGTTGTAGCAACAGTGTCCTTAGGAGGAGAGAGAGAGACTGCATGATGAGACGATGTTGTAGCAACAGTGTCCTTAGGAGGAGAGAGAGAGACTGCATGATGAGACGATGTTGTAGCAACAGTGTCCTTAGCTTCATGTGGGATATAGAAATAGCAAGACACCTGTGCGCATTCAACAGCCTCCCCCGTTGAACAGACTCCCCCGTTGAACAGACTCCCCCGTTGAACAGCCTCCCCCGTTGAACAGACATTTTTCCAGGAGTAATTCGTATGACATCAGTGCAAGCTCCTGGCTCTCTCTCTCTCTCTCTGTGTGTGTGTGTGTGTGTGTGTGTGTGTGTGTGTGTGTGTGTGTGTGTGTGTGTGTGTGTGTGTGTGTGTGTGTGTGTGTGTGTGTGTGTGTGTGTGTGTGTCTGTGTCTGTGTGTGTGTGTGTGTCTGTGTGTGTGTGTGTGTGTTCCTGGCTGGACCATCGCTCCACAGTAGAGCAGAATTCCCCTCGCTGAGCTCAACACATCCTTCACTGAGCATGTCATGACCAGAGCTGACACACACTGAGGATGTGCTAGCCAAGCCAATGAGTCGGCAACACACACACTCACACACACACACACACACACACACACACACACACACACACACACACACACACACACACACACACACACACACACACACACACAGAGAGAAAACAAAGGAGGAAAGAACTGCTCATTCATTCATGTCCACCTTGTGAAGGAAGGGCAATATGAAGGTCACTTTCTGTTATTAGTTTTATATAGACATGTCAGGCCAGGTCAGAAGGCCACATTATATAGACATGTCAGGCCAGGTCAGAAGGTCACATTATATAGACATGTCAGGCCAGGTCAGAAGGTCACATTCTGTTATTAGTTTTGTAAAGACATGTCAGGCCAGGTTAGAAGGTCACATTATATAGACATGTCAGGCCAGGTTAGAAGGTCACATTATATAGACATGTCAGGCCAGGTCAGAAGGTCACATTATATAGACATGTCAGGCCAGGTCAGAAGGTCACATTATAAAGACATGTCAGGCCAGGTCAGAAGGTCACATTCTATAGACATGTCAGGCCAGGTCAGAAGGTCACATGATATAGACATGGCAGGCCAGGTCTGAAGGTCACATTATATAGACATGTCAGGCCAGGTCAGAAAGTCACATTATATAGACATGTCAGGCCAGGTCAGAAAGTCACATTATATAGACATGTCAGGCCAGGTCAGAAGGTCACATGATATAGACATGTCAGGCCATGTCAGAAGGTCACATGATATAGACATGCCAGGCCAGGTCTGAAGGTCACATTCTGATATTAGTTTCATATAGAGATATCAGGCCAGGTCAGAAGGTCACATTCTGATATTAGTTTCATATAGAGATATCAGGCCAGGTCAGAAGGTCACATTCTGATATTAGTTTCATATAGAGATATCAGGCCAGGTCTGAAGGTCACATTCTGATATTAGTTTCATATAGAGATATCAGGTCAGGTCTGAAGGTCACATTCTGATATTAGTTTCATATAGAGATATCAGGCCAGGTCAGAAGGTCACATTCTGATATTAGTTTCATATAGAGATATCAGGCCAGGTCAGAAGGTCACATTCTGATATTAGTTTCATATAGAGATATCAGGCCAGGTCAGAAGGTCACATTCTGATATTAGTTTCATATAGATATATCAGGCCAGGTCAGAAGGTCACATTCTGATATTAGTTTCATATAGAGATATCAGGCCAGGTCAGAAGGTCACATTCTGATATTAGTTTCATATAGAGATATCAGGCCAGGTCAGAAGGTCACATTCTGATATTAGTTTCATATAGAGATATCAGGCCAGGTCTGAAGGTCACATTCTGATATTAGTTTCATATAGAGATATCAGGTCAGGTCTGAAGGTCACATTCTGATATTAGTTTCATATAGAGATATCAGGCCAGGTCAGAAGGTCACATTCTGATATTAGTTTCATATAGAGATATCAGGCCAGGTCAGAAGGTCACATTCTGATATTAGTTTCATATAGAGATATCAGGCCAGGTCAGAAGGTCACATTCTGATATTAGTTTCATATAGAGATATCAGGCCAGGTCAGAAGGTCACATTCTGATATTAGTTTCATATAGAGATATCAGGCCAGGTCAGAAGGTCACATTCTGATATTAGTTTCATATAGAGATATCAGGCCAGGTCAGAAGGTCACATTCTGATATTAGTTTCATATAGAGATATCAGGCCAGGTCAGAAGGTCACATTCTGATATTAGTTTCATATAGAGATATCAGGCCAGGTCTGAAGGTCACATTCTGATATTAGTTTCATATAGAGATATCAGGCCAGGTCAGAAGGTCACATTCTGATATTAGTTTCATATAGAGATATCAGGCCAGGTCAGAAGGTCACATTCTGATATTAGTTTCATATAGACATGCCAGGCCAGGTCTGAAGGTCACATTCTGATATTAGTTTCATATAGAGATATCAGGCCAGGTCAGAAGGTCACATTCTGATATTAGTTTCATATAGAGATATCAGGCCAGGTCAGAAGGTCACATTCTGATATTAGTTTCATATAGAGATATCAGGCCAGGTCAGAAGGTCACATTCTGATATTAGTTTCATATAGAGATATCAGGTCAGTTAGGAAAGTAAAAGGAAAGTCTTGCTATTTTCTATTTGATATGAAAACACCCGCTCAAACAGCCGACCAATCACCCTTCCACCAAACCGAAGTAAACCTTTGGGAAAAAAATGGTGTTTGATCAGATACAAAGCTTTTTCACAGTAAAAAAAATTGACTACAGACTTTCAGCACGCTTATAGAATAAGGGCACTTAACACGCACGGCACTTACACGAATGACTTATGATTGGCTAAGAGAAATTGATAATAAAAAGATTGTTGGAGTTTTCGTTTTAGGCTTCAGCGTGGCTTTTGACATTATCGAACATAATCTGCTGGCTGGTAAAACTCATGTGTTACGGCTTTACACCCCCTGCCATATTGTGGATTGAGTTATCTGTCTAACAGAACACAGAGGGACTTTTTTTTAATGGAAACCAAAATTATCCTGGGAGAGTCAGGCATTCCCCAGGGCAGCTGTCTAGGCCCCTTACTTTTTAAAAGCAAACTAATGACATGCCACTGGCTTTCTGTAAAGCCAGCGTGTCTATGCATGCTAATGACTCAACACTATACATGTCAGCAACAACAACAAGTTAAATCACTGCAACACTTAACAGAAAGCTGCGGTTGGTTTCAGAATGGGTGGAAAGAAATTAGTTAGTCCTAAATATTATTTCAAAACTTAAAAGCATTGTATTTGGGACAAATTATTCAATAAGCCCTGAACCTCAACTAAATCTTGGAATGAATAATGTGGAAATTGAGCAAGTTGAGATAACTATACTGTTTGGAGTAACACTGGATTGTAAACTGTCATGGACAAAACATATATTGATACAACAGTAGCTCAGATGGGGAGAAGTCAGTCCATAATAAAGCACTGCTCAGTTTTCTTGACATCGTCATTGAATAAACAAGTCCTACAGGCCCAAGGTTTGTCACACCTGGTCTACTGTCCAGTCATATGGTCTATTGTCCAGTCATATGGTCTACTGTCCAGTCATATGGTCTACTGGTCTATTGGTCTACTGGTCCCAGTCATATGGTCTATTGTCCAGTCATATGGTCTACTGGTCTACTGCCCAGTCATGTGGTCTACTGCCCAGTCATATGGTCTACTGCCGAGTCATATGGTCTACTGTCCAGTCATATGGTCTACTGCCCAGTCATATGGTCTACTGCCCAGTCATATGGTCTACTGGTCCCAGTCATATGGTCTACTGGTCTACTGGTCTACTGGTGCCAGTCAAATGGTCTACTGTCCAGTCATATGGTCTACTGCCCAGTCATATGGTCTACTGTCCAGTCATATGGACTACTGCCCAGTCATATGGTCTACTGGTCTACTGGTCTACTGGTCCCAGTCATATGGTCTACTGTCCAGTCATATGGTCTACTGTCCAGTCATATGGTCTACTGCTCAGTCATATGGTCTACTGCTCAGTCATATGGTCTACTGCTCAGTCATATGGTCTACTGGTCTACTGGTCTACTGGTCCCAGTCATATGGTCTACTGTCCAGTCATTTGATCTACTGCCCAGTCATATGGTCTACTGTCCAGTCATATGGTCTAATGTCCAGTCATATGGTCTACTGCCCAGTCATATGGTCTACTGGTCTACTGTCCAGTCATATGGTCTACTGCCCAGTCATATGGTCTACTGTCCAGTCATTAGGTCTATTGGTCTACTGCCCAGTCATATGGTCTACTGTCCAGTCATATGGTCTACTGTCCAGTCATATAGACTACTGGTCTACTGCCCAGTCATATGGTCTACTGCACAGTCATATGGTCTACTGTCCAGTCATATGGACTACTGCCCAGTCTACTGCCCAGTCATATGGACTACTGCCCAGTCATATGGTCTACTGTCCAGTCATATGGACTACTGCCATGTCAGGCCAGGTCAGGTCATATGGACTACTGCCCAGTCATATGGTCTACTGTCCAGTCATATGGAATACTGCCCAGTCATATGGAATACTGTCCAGTCATATGGTCTACTGGTCTACTGCCCAGTTATATGGTCTACTGTCCAGTCATATGGTCTACTGGTCTACTGTCCAGTCATATGGTCTACTACCCAGTCATATGGTCTACTGCCCAGTCATATGGTCTACTGGTCTACTGCCCAGTCATATGGACTACTGGTCTACTGCCCAGTCATATGGTCTACTGGTCTACTGCCCAGTCATATGGTCTACTGCCCAGTCATATGGAATACTGTCCAGTCATATGGTCTACTGGTCTACTGCCCAGTTATATGGTCTACTGTCCAGTCATATGGTCTACTGGTCTACTGTCCAGTCATATGGTCTACTACCCAGTCATATGGTCTACTGCCTAGTCATATGGTCTACTGGTCTACTGCCCAGTCATATGGTCTACTGCCCAGTCATATGGTCTACTGGTCTACTGCCCAGTCATATGGTCTACTGTCCAGTCATAAGGTCTAATGTCCAGTCATATGGTCTACTGCCCAGTCATATGGTCTACTGGTCTACTGTCCAGTCATATGGTCTACTGCCCAGTCATATGGTCTACTGTCCAGTCATTAGGTCTATTGGTCTACTGCCCAGTCATATGGTCTACTGTCCAGTCATATGGTCTACTGTCCAGTCATATAGACTACTGGTCTACTGCCCAGTCATATGGTCTACTGCACAGTCATATGGTCTACTGTCCAGTCATATGGACTACTGCCCAGTCTACTGCCCAGTCATATGGACTACTGCCCAGTCATATGGTCTACTGTCCAGTCATATGGACTACTGCCATGTCAGGCCAGGTCAGGTCATATGGACTACTGCCCAGTCATATGGTCTACTGTCCAGTCATATGGAATACTGCCCAGTCATATGGAATACTGTCCAGTCATATGGTCTACTGGTCTACTGCCCAGTTATATGGTCTACTGTCCAGTCATATGGTCTACTGGTCTACTGTCCAGTCATATGGTCTACTACCCAGTCATATGGTCTACTGCCCAGTCATATGGTCTACTGGTCTACTGCCCAGTCATATGGTCTACTGCCCAGTCATATGGACTACTGGTCTACTGCCCAGTCATATGGTCTACTGCCCAGTCATATGGACTACTGGTCTACTGCCCAGTCATATGGTCTACCGGTCTACTGTCCAGTCATATGGTCTACTAGTCTACTGCCCAGTCATATGGTCTACTGTCCAGTCATATAGACTACTGTCCAGTCATATGGTCTACTAGTCTACTGCCCAGTCATGTGGTCTACTGTCCAGTCATATAGACTACTGTCCAGTCATATGGTCTACTGGTCTACTGCCCAGTCATATGGTCTACTGGTCTACTGTCCAGTCATATAGACTACTGTCCAGTAATATGGTCTACTGGTCTATTTTCCAGTCTTATGGTCTACTGGTCTACTGTCCAGTCATATGGAATTCTGTCCAGTCATATGAAATACTGCCCAGTCATATGGAATACTGTCCAGTCATATGGTCTACTGTCCAGTCATATGGAATACTGTCCAGTCATATGGTCTACTGACCAGTCATATGGTCTACTGCTCAGTCATATGGTCTACTGCCCAGTCATTTGGTCTACTGCTCAGTCATATGGTCTACTGCCCAGTCATATGGTCTACTGCCGAGTCATATGGTCTACTGTCCAGTCATATGGTCTACTGCCCAGTCATATGGTCTACTGCCCAGTCATATGGTCTACTGGTCCCAGTCATATGGTCTACTGGTCTACTGGTCTACTGGTGCCAGTCAAATGGTCTACTGTCCAGTCATATGGTCTACTGCCCAGTCATATGGTCTACTGTCCCGTCATATGGACTACTGCCCAGTCATATGGTCTACTGGTCTACTGGTCTACTGGTCCCAGTCATATGGTCTACTGTCCAGTCATATGGTCTACTGCCCAGTCATATGGTCTACTGCTCAGTCATATGGTCTACTGCTCAGTCATATGGTCTACTGGTCTACTGGTCTACTGGTCCCAGTCATATGGTCTACTGTCCAGTCATATGATCTACTGCCCAGTCATATGGTCTACTGTCCAGTCATATGGTCTAATGTCCAGTCATATGGTCTACTGCCCAGTCATATGGTCTACTGGTCTACTGTCCAGTCATATGGTCTACTGCCCAGTCATATGGTCTACTGTCCAGTCATATGGTCTATTGGTCTACTGCCCAGTCATATGGTCTACTGTCCAGTCATATGGTCTATTGGTCTACTGCCCAGTCATATGGTCTACTGCCCAGTCATATGGTCTACTGTCCAGTCATATGGTCTACTGTCCAGTCATATAGACTACTGGTCTACTGCCCAGTCATATGGTCTACTGCACAGTCATGTGGTCTACTGTCCAGTCATATGGACTACTGCCCAATCTACTGCCCAGTCATATGGACTACTGCCCAGTCATATGGTCTACTGTCCAGTCATATGGACTACTGCCATGTCAGGCCAGGTCAGGTCATATGGACTACTGCCCAGTCATATGGTCTACTGTCCAGTCATATGGAATACTGCCCAGTCATATGGAATACTGTCCAGTCATATGGTCTACTGGTCTACTGTCCAGTCATATGGTCTACTACCCAGTCATATGGTCTACTGCCCAGTCATATGGTCTACTGGTCTACTGCCCAGTCATATGGAATACTGTCCAGTCATATGGTCTACTGGTCTACTGTCCAGTCATATGGTCTACTACCCAGTCATATGGTCTACTGCCCAGTCATATGGTCTACTGGTCTACTGCCCAGTCATATGGTCTACTGCCCAGTCATATGGACTACTGGTCTACTGCCCAGTCATATGGTCTACTGGTCTACTGCCCAGTCATATGGTCTACTGCCCAGTCATATGGTCTACTGGTCTACTGCCCAGTCATATGGTCTACTGGTCTACTGCCCAGTCATATGGTCTACTGCCCAGTCATATGGTCTACTGGTCTACTGCCCAGTCATATGGTCTACTGCCCAGTCATATGGTCTACTGGTCTACTGCCCAGTCATATGGTCTACTGGTCTACTGTCCAGTCATATAGACTACTGTCCAGTAATATGGTCTACTGGTCTATTTTCCAGTCTTATGGTCTACTGGTCTACTGTCCAGTCATATGGAATTCTGTCCAGTCATATGAAATACTGCCCAGTCATATGGAATACTGTCCAGTCATATGGTCTACTGTCCAGTCATATGGAATACTGTCCAGTCATATGGTCTACTGACCAGTCATATGGTCTACTGCTCAGTCATATGGTCTACTGCCCAGTCATTTGGTCTACTGCTCAGTCATATGGTCTACTGCCCAGTCATATGGTCTACTGCCGAGTCATATGGTCTACTGTCCAGTCATATGGTCTACTGCCCAGTCATATGGTCTACTGCCCAGTCATATGGTCTACTGGTCCCAGTCATATGGTCTACTGGTCTACTGGTCTACTGGTGCCAGTCAAATGGTCTACTGTCCAGTCATATGGTCTACTGCCCAGTCATATGGTCTACTGTCCCGTCATATGGACTACTGCCCAGTCATATGGTCTACTGGTCTACTGGTCTACTGGTCCCAGTCATATGGTCTACTGTCCAGTCATATGGTCTACTGCCCAGTCATATGGTCTACTGCTCAGTCATATGGTCTACTGCTCAGTCATATGGTCTACTGGTCTACTGGTCTACTGGTCCCAGTCATATGGTCTACTGTCCAGTCATATGATCTACTGCCCAGTCATATGGTCTACTGTCCAGTCATATGGTCTAATGTCCAGTCATATGGTCTACTGCCCAGTCATATGGTCTACTGGTCTACTGTCCAGTCATATGGTCTACTGCCCAGTCATATGGTCTACTGTCCAGTCATATGGTCTATTGGTCTACTGCCCAGTCATATGGTCTACTGCACAGTCATGTGGTCTACTGTCCAGTCATATGGACTACTGCCCAATCTACTGCCCAGTCATATGGACTACTGCCCAGTCATATGGTCTACTGTCCAGTCATATGGACTACTGCCATGTCAGGCCAGGTCAGGTCATATGGACTACTGCCCAGTCATATGGTCTACTGTCCAGTCATATGGAATACTGCCCAGTCATATGGAATACTGTCCAGTCATATGGTCTACTGGTCTACTGTCCAGTCATATGGTCTACTACCCAGTCATATGGTCTACTGCCCAGTCATATGGTCTACTGGTCTACTGCCCAGTCATATGGAATACTGTCCAGTCATATGGTCTACTGGTCTACTGTCCAGTCATATGGTCTACTACCCAGTCATATGGTCTACTGCCCAGTCATATGGTCTACTGGTCTACTGCCCAGTCATATGGTCTACTGCCCAGTCATATGGACTACTGGTCTACTGCCCAGTCATATGGTCTACTGGTCTACTGCCCAGTCATATGGTCTACTGCCCAGTCATATGGTCTACTGGTCTACTGCCCAGTCATATGGTCTACTGGTCTACTGCCCAGTCATATGGTCTACTGCCCAGTCATATGGTCTACTGGTCTACTGCCCAGTCATATGGTCTACTGCCCAGTCATATGGTCTACTGGTCTACTGCCCAGTCATATGGTCTACTGCCCAGTCATATGGACTACTGGTCTACTGCCCAGTCATATGGTCTACCGGTCTACTGTCCAGTCATATGGTCTACTAGTCTACTGCCCAGTCATATGGTCTACTGTCCAGTCATATAGACTACTGTCCAGTCATATGGTCTACTAGTCTACTGCCCAGTCATATGGTCTACTGTCCAGTCATATAGACTACTGTCCAGTCATATGGTCTACTGGTCTACTGTCCAGTCATATAGAATACTGTCCAGTCATATGGTCTACTAGTCTACTGCCCAGTCATATGGTCTACTGTCCAGTCATATAGACTACTGTCCAGTCATATGGTCTACTAGTCTACTGCCCAGTCATATGGTCTACTGCCCAGTCATATGGACTACTGCCCAGTCATATGGTCTACTGCCCAGTCATATGGTTGGCCCAGAACAGAACAGCACGGCTGGCCTTTAAATGAACACAGAGAGCTAACATCAATGACATGCAGAGAAGAGGTCAAACTAATGAGAAAAAACAACAACATTATAATAAACAGCGATTCACAATTATGATCAGAGAAACTGACACGTGGTGATTGATGATATGTGCTGAAGCCCGGCGGGATCAACACAGATGTTTGTCCCAAATGGGACCCTGTATTCACTCTGTAGTGCACTACTTTTCCCCATGGCTCATAGGGCTCTGGTCAAAAGTAGTGCACTACGTAGGGAATAGGGTGCCATTTGGGAAGACACAAACCGTTTCATCTTAATGAAATGTGCCTGTGATGGATGAGTCCACGGTGATCTCCATTACCCACTCTCAGATGATTGATGTCGTCTCAACAATGGAAACGACATCTTAGGAAATGTAGGCATTAATTGAAAATATAAATCCCCAAAGAAATGTTTATATGAATGAAGACAGGGGCACCAGTCGGTGGCACCAGCTCATGATTTTGGAGGTACCTCCACATTTTTTTAGGGGGGGGGGGGGGTGCAGCATTACACAATAGAATACATTTGAGTCATTATCTTATAAAGTCATTATTAAGTAATTATAAAGTCAGTATAACGTCATTATGAAGTCATTATAACGTCATTATTTGTCACGCCTTGGTCTTAGTATTTTGTGTTTTCTTTAATTATTTGTTCAGGCCAGGGTGTGACATGGGGTTATTGTATTGTCTTATTGGGGTTTTTGTAGGCATTGGGATTGTGGTTGATTAGGGGTGTGTCTAGTATAGGCTTGGCTGCCTGAGGCGGTTCTCAATCTGAGTCAGGTGATTCTCGTTGTCTCGGATTGGGAACCGTATTTAGGTAGCCTGGGTTTCACTTTGTATTTCGTGGGTGATTGTTCCTGTCTCTGTGTAGTGTTCACCAGATAGGCTGTATTAGGTTTCACGTTCCGTTTGTCGTTTTTGTATTTATTAGTTATTTCATGTATCGTTCCGTTTTTCTTCATTAAAGACATGAGTAACCACCACGCTGCATTTCGGTCCGACTCTCTTTCTACAAACGAAGAACAGCGTTACATTATGAAGTCAATGAAGTCATTATAAAGTCATTATAAAGTCATTATAAAGTCATTATTAAGTAATTATTAAGACATTATTAAGACATTAAAACATCATTATAAAGTAATTATTAAGTCATTATAAAGTCATTAAAACATCATTATCAAGTCATTATTAAGTCATGAAGTCATTATAAAGTCATTATGAAGTCATTATAACGTCATTATTAAGTCATTATGAAGTCATTATAAAGTCATTATAAAGTCATTATAAAGTCATTATTAAGTAATTATTAAGACATTATTAAGACATTAAAACATCATTATAAAGTAATTATTAAGTCATTATAAAGTCATTAACACATCATTATTAAGTCATTATTAAGTCATTATTAAGTCATTATAAAGACATTATTAAGACATTATTAAGTCATTATTAAGTCATTATTAAGTCATTATTAAGACATTATTAAGACATTATTAAGTCATTATTAAGTCATTATAAAGTCATTATAAAGTCATTATGAAGTCATTATTAAGTCATTATGAAGTCATTATTAAGACATTAAAACATCATTATAAAGTAATTATTAAGTCATTATTAAGACATTAAAACATCATTATAACGTCATTATGGAGTCATTATGAAGTAATTATAAAGTCATTATAAAGTCATTATTAAGTCATTATTAAGTCATTGTGAAGTCATTGTGAAGTCATTATTAAGTCATTATATAGTCATTATTAAGTCATTATTAAGTCATTATTAAGTCATTACATTGTCATTATATAGTCATTATTAAGTCATTATATAGTCATTATTAAGTCATTATTAAGTCATTATATAGTCATTATTAAGTCATTATTAAATCATTATTAAGTCATTAAGTAATTATTACGTCAATATTAAGTCATTATTAAGTCATTATATAGTCATTATATAGTCATTATATAGTCATTATTAAGTCATTATTAAGTCATGATATAGTCATTATTAAGTCATTAAGTCATTATTACGTCAATATTAAGTCATTATAAAGTCATCCATAAATCTTTATTAAGCGGCGTAATTGACGACTCACATGGTACGTTGTCCAAGCAGGAATGCACAATTCAAAATATTCTGATATGCAACCTAATCCAGCGATTGTCATTCATTTGAGGTTGACAATTAGTCAATATTTATTTTTAAATGTTTGACTGTTTTTCTGATCAATAGAGATGAATTTGCCTTTGTCTTTATGAGCAGTAATATTAAATCCTCTCCTCTCCTCTCCTCTCCCCTCTAATATCATCTCCTCTCCTCTCCTCTCCTCCCCTCCCCTCTCCTCTCCTCTCCTCTCCTCTCCTCTCCTCTCCTCTCCTCTCCTCTCCTCTCCTCTCCTCTCCTCTCCTCTCCCCTCTAATATCATCTCCTCTCCTCTCCTCTCCTCTCCTCTCCTCTCCTCTCCCCTCTAATATCATCTCCTCTCCTCTCCTCTCCTCTCCTCTCCTCTCCTCTCCTCTCCTCTCCTCTCCTCTCCTCTCCCCTCTAATATCATCTCCTCTCCTCTCCCCTCTAATATCATCTCATCTCCTCTCCTCTCCTCTCCTCTCCTCTCCTCTCCTCTACTCTACTCTAATCTACTCTACTCTCCTCTCCTTATATCTGACCTACATCACTGTTTTATCTGACCTCAATCACTGTTATATCTGACCAGGGTCCACTGTTATATCTGACCTCCATCACTGGCATATCTGACCAGGGTCCACTGTTATATCTGACCTCCATCACTGTTTTATCTGACCTCCATCACTGTTGTATCTGACCTCCATCACTGTTATATCTGACCAGGGTCCACTGTTATATCGAAACAGGGTCCACTGTTATATCTGACCAGGGTCCACTGTTATATCTGACCTCCATCACTGGCATATCTGACCAGGGTCCACTGTTATATCTGACCTCCATCACTGTTATATCTGACCTCCATCAATGTTATATCTGACCAGGGTCCACTGTTATATCTGACCTCCATCACTGTTATATCTGACCTCCATCACTGTTATATCTGACCTCCATCACTGTTATATCTGACCTCCATCACTGTTATATCTGACCTCCATCACTGTTATATCTGACCAGGGTCCACTGTTATA
>NC_048587.1:6163509-6166009 GCF_013265735.2 Oncorhynchus mykiss | reverse complement strand
TTGCTGTATTCTCCTCTGCTGCCTGCTGTATTTTCCTCTGCTGCCTGCTGTATTCTCCTCTGCTGCCTGCTGTATTTTCCTCTGCTGCCTGCTGTATTCTCCTCTGCTGCTTGCTGTATTCTCCTCTGCTGCTTGCTGTATTTTCCTCTGCTGCCTGCTGTATTCTCCTCTGCTGCCTGCTGTATTCTCCTCTGCTGCCTGCTGTATTCTCCTCTGCTGCCTGCTGTATTCTCCTCTGCTGCCTGCTGTATTCTCCTCTGCTGCCTGCTGTATTCTCCTCTGCTGCTTGCTGTATTCTCCTCTGCTGCCTGCTGTATTCTCCTCTGCTGCTTGCTGTATTCTCCTCTGCTGCTTGCTGTATTCTCCTCTGCTGCTTGCTGTATTCTCCTCTGCTCTCTGCTGTATTCTCCTCTGCTGCTTGCTGTATTCTCCTCTGCTGCTTGCTGTATTCTCCTCTGCTGCCTGCTGTATTTTCCTCTGCTGCTTGCTGTATTCTCCTCTGCTGCCTGCTGTATTTTCCTCTGCTGCCTGCTGTATTCTCCTCTGCTGCTTGCTGTATTCTCCTCTGCTGCCTGCTGTATTCTCCTCTGCTGCCTCCTGTATTCTCCTCTGCTGCCTGCTGTATTCTCCTCTGCTGCCTGCTGTATTCTCCTCTGCTGCCTGCTGTATTCTCCTCTGCTGCCTGCTGTATTCTCCTCTGCTGCCTGCTGTATTCTCCTCTGCTGCCTGCTGTATTCTCCTCTGCTGCTTGCTGTATTGTCCTCTACTGTTTGAAAAGGAAGTCAAACTGCAGAGACACTGAAGTGAATCAAATCCCTTTTCTCTACTCATTGATCAATACAACAAGATGCTTTTATCAGAGCTCCTCTATACTTCATGCTGCTACGTCAACCACCGTTGAATCAAGTTATATTGTGTTTCATTGGCGTGGCTCCCAAACATTACGGAGACTGGCTGGCAGATGTTCATTCTGCTCAACAGCACTTCAATCCTCAGAGCCAGCTCTCTACATACTCTACCTAATCTACCTCCTATCCCACCTCTACCTCCTCTACCTCCTATACCTCCAGATACCTGGATGTAAGCAATACCTCTTCAGAAAGACTCTGTTCCCAAGGTAACATACTTGTTGAGTGATAAAAAAAAGAGAAAAGAGGAGGAAGAGGAGGAAGAGGTGGAGATGAGGTTGCAGGGGGATTGTAGGTAGAGGAAGTATAGGAGGGATAGGAGGTAGAGGAGGTAGAGTATGTAGAGGAGGTAGATTAGGTAGAGTATGTAGATGAGGTAGAGGAGGGAGAGGAGGTAGAGGAGGTAGAGAAGGGAGAGGAGGTAGTGGAGGTAGAGGATGTAGAGTAGGTAGAGGTAGAGGTGGGATAGGAGGGATAGGAGGGATAGTAGGTAGAGGAGGGATAGGAGGTAGAGGAGGTAGAGGAGGGATAGGAGGGATAGGAGATAGAGGAGGTAAAGGAGGGAGAGGAGGTAGTGGAGAGATAGAAGGGAGAGGAGGTAGTGGAGGTAGAGTAGGTAGAGGTAGAGGAGTGATAGGAGGAAGTGGAGGTTTTGGAGGTAGAGGAGGTAGAGGAGATAGAGGAGGTAGAGGTAGAGGAGGTAGAGAAGGAAGTGGAGGTAGAGGAGGTAGAGGAAGTAGTGGAGGTAGAGGAGGTAGAGGAGGGATAGGAGATAGAGCAGGAAGTGGAGGGATAGGAGGTAGTGGAGGTAGAGGAGGTAGAGGAAGAGGAGGGATAGGATGTAGAGAAGGAAGTGGAGGTAGAGGAGGTAGTGGAGGTAGAGGAGGTAGAGGAGGGATAGGAGGTAGAGGAGGTAGAGGAAGTAGTGGAGGTAGAGGAAGTAGTGGAGGTAGAGGAAGTAGTGGAGGTAGAGGTGGTAGAGGAGGGATAGGAGGTAGAGGAAGTAGTGGAGGCAGAGGAGGTAGAGGAGGTAAAGGAGGTAGAGGTAGAGGAGGGATAGGAGGGATAGGAGGTAGAGGTGGGATAGGAGGTAGAGGAGGAAGTGGAGGGATATGAGGTAGAGGAGGTAGAGGAGGTAAGGGAGAGGAATAGGAGGAAGAGGATGTAGAGGAGGTAGAGGAGGAAGAGGATATAGAGGATGTAGAGGAGGTAGAGGGGGTAGTGGTGGTAGAGGAGGTATTGAAGGGATATTAGGTAGAGGTGGGATAGGAGGTAGAGGAGGAAGTGGAGGGATATGAGGTAGAGGAGGTAGAGGAGGTAAGGGAGAGGAATAGGAGGAAGAGGATGTAGAGGAGGTAGAGGAGGAAGAGGATATAGAGGATGTAGAGGAGGTAGAGGAGGAAGAGGATATAGAGGATGTAGAGGAGGTAGAGGGGGTAGTGGTGGTAGAGGAGGTATTGAAGGGATATTAGGTAGAGGAGGTAGAGGAGGTAGAGGTAGAGGAGGGATAGGAGGTAGAGGAGGTAGTGGAGATAGAGGAGTTAGAAGTAGAGGAAGAATAGGAGGGATCGGAGGTAGAGGAGGAAGTGGAG
>NC_048587.1:6153509-6158509 GCF_013265735.2 Oncorhynchus mykiss | reverse complement strand
ACCATACAGTACCATACCATACAGTACCATACAGTACCATACAGTATCATACAGTACCATACCATACAGTACCATACCATACAGTACCATACAGTACCATACCATACAGTACCATACAGTATCATACAGTACCATACAGTACCATACCATACAGTACCATACAGTACCATACAGTACCATACCATACAGTACCATACAGTACCATACCATACAATACAGTATCATACAGTATCATACAGTATCATACAGTACCATACCATACAGTACCATACAGTACCATACAGTACCATACCATACAGTACCATACAGTACCATACCATACAATACAGTATCATACAGTACCATACAGTATCATACAGTATCATACAGTATCATACAGTACCATACAGTATCATACAGTATCATACAGTATCATACAGTACCATACAGTAACATACCATACAGTATCATACAGTATCATACAGTACCATACAGTACCATACCATACAGTATCATACAGTACCATACAGTACCATAACATACAGTACCATACAGTACCATCCAGTACCATACAGTATCATACAGTATCATACAGTATCATACAGTACCATACAGTATCATACAGTATCATACAGTACCATACAGTATCATACAGTACCATACAGTACCATACCATACAGTACCATACAGTACCATACAGTACTATACAGTATCATACAGTATCATACAATACAGTACCATACCATACAGTATCATACAGTATCATACAGTACCATACAGTACCATACAATACCATACAGTACCATACAGTACAGTACCATACAGTACCATACAGTATCATACAGTACCATACAGTACAGTACCATACAGTACCATACAGTACCATACAGTACAGTACCATACAGTACCATACAGTACCATACAGTATCATAACATACAGTATCATACAGTACCATACAGTACCATACAATACCATACAGTACCATACAGTACAGTACCATACAGTACCATACAGTACCATACAGTATCAAACAGTACCATACAGTACCATACAGTATCAGTACATAAGGTACCCCCACTCTCCTCTAGGCAATCAACATAACCCACTCTCCTCTAGGCAATCAAAGTACCCCACTCTCCCCTAGGCAATCAACATACCCCACTCTCCCCTAGGCAGTCTACATACCCCACTCTCCCCTAGGCAATCAACATACCCCACTCTCCCCTAGGCAATCAACATACCCCACTCTCCCTTAGGCAATCAACGTACCCCACTCTCCTCTAGGCAATCAACATACCCCACTCTCCTCTAGGCAATCAACGTACCCCACTCTCCCCTAGGCAATCAACATACCCCACTCTCCCTTAGGCAATCAACGTACCCCACTCTCCTCTAGGAAATCAACATACCCCACTCTCCTCTAGGCAATCAACATACCCCACTCTCCCCTAGGCAATCAACGTACCCCACTCTCCCCTAGGCAATCAACATACCCCACTCTCCCCTAGGCAATCAACATAACCCACTCTCCTCTAGGCAATCAACGTACCCCACTCTCCTCTAGGCAATCAACATACCCCACTCTCCTCTAGGCAATCAACATACCCCACTCTCCCCTAGGCAATCAACATACCCCACTCTCCCCTAGACAATCAACATACCCCACTCTCCCCTAGGCAATCAACATACCCCACTCTCCTCTAGGCAATCAACGTACCCCACTCTCCTCTAGGCAATCAACATACCCCACTCTCCTCTAGGCAATCAACATACCCCACTCTCCTCTAGGCAATCAACATACCCCACTCTCCTCTAGGCAATCAACATACCCCACTCTCCTCTAGGCAATCAACATACCCCACTCTCCTCTAGGCAATCAACATACCCCACTCTCCTCTAGGCAATCAATGTACCCCACTCTCCTCTAGGCAATCAACATACCCCACTCTCCTCTAGGCAATCAACGTACCCCACTCTCACTTAAGCAATCAACATACCCCACTCTCCCTTAGGAAATCAACGTACCCCACTCTCCTCTAGGAAATCAACATACCCCACTCTCCTCTAGGCAATCAACATACCCCACTCTCCCCTAGGCAATCAACATACCCCACTCTCCTCTATGAAATCAGAGTACCCCACTCTCCCCTAGGCAATCAACGTACCCCACTCTCCTCTAGGCAATCAGAGTACCCCACTCTCCCCTAGGCAATCAAGGTACCCCACTCTCCTCTAGGCAATCAACATACCCCACTCTCCCCTAGGCAATCAACATATCCCACTCTCCTCTAGGCAATCAACATACCCCACTCTCCCTTAGGCAATCAACGTAACCCCATAATCCTCTAGGCAATCAACATACCCCACTCTCCTCTAGGCAATCAACATACCCCACTCTCCCCTAGGCAATCAACGTACCCCACCCTCCTCTAGGCAATCAGAGTACCCCACTCTCCCCTAGGCAATCAACATACCCCACTCTCCTTTAGGCAATCAACATACCCCTCTCTCCCTTAGGCAATCAACATACCCCACTCTCCCCTAGGCAATCAACATATCCCACTCTCCTCTATGCAATCAACATACCCCACTCTCCTCTAGGCAATCAACATACCCCACTCTCCCCTAGGCAATCAACATACCCCACTCTCCCCTAGGCAATCAACATACCCCACTCTCCTCTAGGCAATCAACATACCCCACTCTCCTCTAGACAATCAACATACCCCACTCTCCTCTAGGCAATCAACATACCCCACTCTCCTCTAGGCAATCAACGTACCCCACTCTCCCTTAGGCAATCAACATACCCCACTCTCCCCTAGGCAATCAACATCCCCCACTCTCCCCTAGGCAATCAACATACCCCACTCTCCCCTAGGCAATCAACGTACCCCACTCTCCCTTAGGCAATCAACATACCCCACTCTCCCCTAGGCAATCAACATACCCCACTCTCCTCTAGGCAATCAACGTACCCCACTCTCCCCTAGGCAATTAACATACCCCACTCTCCTCTAGGCAATCAGAGTACCCCACTCTCCCCTAGGCAATCAACATACCCCACTCTCCCCTAGGCAATCAACATACCCCACTCTCCTCTAGGCAATCAACATACCCCACTCTCCCCTAGGCAATCAACATACCCCACTCTCCCCTAGGCAATCAACATACCCCACTCTCCCCTAGGCAATCAACGTACCCCACTCTACCCTAGGCAATCAACGTACCCCACTCTCCCCTAGGCAATCAACATACCCCACTCTCCTCTATGAAATCAGAGTACCCCACTCTCCCCTAGGCAATCAACGTACCCCACTCTCCTCTAGGCAATCAGAGTACCCCACTCTCCCCTAGGCAATCAAGGTACCCCACTCTCCTCTAGGCAATCAACATACCCCACTCTCCCCTAGGCAATCAACATATCCCACTCTCCTCTAGGCAATCAACATACCCCACTCTCCCTTAGGCAATCAACGTAACCCCATAATCCTCTAGGCAATCAACATACCCCACTCTCCTCTAGGCAATCAACATACCCCACTCTCCCCTAGGCAATCAACGTACCCCACCCTCCTCTAGGCAATCAGAGTACCCCACTCTCCCCTAGGCAATCAACATACCCCACTCTCCTTTAGGCAATCAACATACCCCTCTCTCCCTTAGGCAATCAACATACCCCACTCTCCCCTAGGCAATCAACATATCCCACTCTCCTCTATGCAATCAACATACCCCACTCTCCTCTAGGCAATCAACATACCCCACTCTCCCCTAGGCAATCAACATACCCCACTCTCCCCTAGGCAATCAACATACCCCACTCTCCTCTAGGCAATCAACATACCCCACTCTCCTCTAGACAATCAACATACCCCACTCTCCTCTAGGCAATCAACATACCCCACTCTCCTCTAGGCAATCAACGTACCCCACTCTCCCTTAGGCAATCAACATACCCCACTCTCCCCTAGGCAATCAACATCCCCCACTCTCCCCTAGGCAATCAACATACCCCACTCTCCCCTAGGCAATCAACGTACCCCACTCTCCCTTAGGCAATCAACATACCCCACTCTCCCCTAGGCAATCAACATACCCCACTCTCCTCTAGGCAATCAACGTACCCCACTCTCCCCTAGGCAATTAACATACCCCACTCTCCTCTAGGCAATCAGAGTACCCCACTCTCCCCTAGGCAATCAACATACCCCACTCTCCCCTAGGCAATCAACATACCCCACTCTCCTCTAGGCAATCAACATACCCCACTCTCCCCTAGGCAATCAACATACCCCACTCTCCCCTAGGCAATCAACATACCCCACTCTCCCCTAGGCAATCAACGTACCCCACTCTACCCTAGGCAATCAACGTACCCCACTCTCCCCTAGGCAATCAACATACCCCACTCTCCTCTAGGCAATCAACGTACCCCACTCTCCCCTAGGCAATCAACATACCCCACTCTCCTCTAGGCAATCAACATACCCCACTCTCCTCTAGGCAATCAACGTACCCCACTCTCCCTTTGGCAATCAACATACCCCACTCTCCTAGGCAATCAACATAACCCTCTCTCCCTTAGGCAATCAACATACCCCACTCTCCCCTAGGCAATCAACATATCCCACTCTCCTCTAGGCAATCAACATACCCCACTCTCCTCTAGGCAATCAACATACAACACTCTCCCCTAGGCAATCAACATACCCCACTCTCCCCTAGGCAATCAACATACCCCACTCTCCTCTAGGCAATCAACATACCCCACTCTCCTCTAGGCAATCAACATACCCCACTCTCCTCTAGGCAATCAACGTACCCCACTCTCCCTTTGGCAATCAACATACCCCACTCTCCTCTAGGCAATCAACATACCCCACTCTCCCCTAGGCAATCAACGTACCCCACTCTCCCTTAGGCAATCAACATATCCCACTCTCCCTTAGGCAATCAACGTACCCCACTCTCCCCTAGGCAATCAACATACCCCACTCTCCTCTAGGCAATCAACGTA
>NC_048587.1:6111009-6146009 GCF_013265735.2 Oncorhynchus mykiss | reverse complement strand
GAGTAGTAGACTATATACTATATAGAGTAGTAGACTATATACTATATAGAGTAGTAGACTATATACTATATAGAGTAGTAGACTATATACCATAGATATATACTATATAGAGTAGTAGACTATATACTATACAGAGTAGTAGACTATATACTATACAGAGTAGTAGACTATATACTATATAGAGTAGTAGACTATATACTATACAGAGTAGTAGACTATATACTATACAGAGTAGTAGACTATATACTATATAGAGTAGTAGACTATATACTATATAGAGTAGTAGACTATATAGAGTAGTAGACTATATACTATATAGAGTAGTAGACTATATACTATATAGAGTAGTAGACTATATACTATATAGAGTAGTAGACTATATACTATATAGAGTAGAAGACTATATACCATATATATATACTATATAGAGTAGTAGACTATATACCATAGATATATACTATATAGAGTAGTAGACTATATACTATATAGAGTAGTAGACTATATACTATATAGAGTAGAAGACTATATACCATAGATATATACTATATAGAGTAGTAGACTATATACCATAGATATATACTATATAGAGTAGTAGACTATATACTATATAGAGTAGTAGACTATATACTATATAGAGTAGTAGACTATATACCATAGATATATACTATATAGAGTAGTAGACTATATACCATAGATATATACTATATAGAGTAGTAGACTATATACTATATAGAGTAGTAGACTATATACCATAGATATATACTATACAGAGTAGTAGACTATATACTATATAGAGTAGTAGACTATATACTATACAGAGTAGTAGACTATATACTATATAGAGTAGTAGACTATATACCATAGATATATACTATATAGAGTAGTAGACTATATACTATATAGAGTAGAAGACTATATACCATAGATATATACTATACAGAGTAGTAGACTATATACTATACAGAGTAGTAGACTATATACTATATAGAGTAGTAGACTATATACTATATAGAGTAGTAGACTATATACCATAGATATATACTATATAGAGTAGTAGACTATATACTATATAGAGTAGTAGACTATATACTATACAGAGTAGTAGACTATATACTATATAGAGTAGTAGACTATATACTATATAGAGTAGTAGACTATATACTATATAGAGTAGTAGACTATATACTATATAGAGTAGTAGACTATATACTATATAGAGTAGTAGACTATATACTATATAGAGTAGTAGACTATATAGAGTAGTAGACTATATACTATATAGAGTAGTAGACTATATACTATATAGAGTAGTAGACTATATACTATACAGAGTAGTAGACTATATACTATATAGAGTAGTAGACTATATACTATATAGAGTAGTAGACTATATACTATATAGAGTAGAAGACTATATACCATATATATATACTATATAGAGTAGTAGACTATATAGAGTAGTAGACTATATACTATATAGAGTAGTAGACTATATACTATATAGAGTAGTAGACTATATACTATATAGAGTAGTAGACTATATAGAGTAGTAGACTATATACTATATAGAGTAGTAGACTATATACTATATAGAGTAGTAGACTATATACTATATAGAGTAGTAGACTATATACTATATAGAGTAGAAGACTATATACCATATATATATACTATATAGAGTAGTAGACTATATACCATAGATATATACTATATAGAGTAGTAGACTATATACTATATAGAGTAGTAGACTATATACTATATAGAGTAGAAGACTATATACCATAGATATATACTATATAGAGTAGTAGACTATATACCATAGATATATACTATATAGAGTAGTAGACTATATACTATATAGAGTAGTAGACTATATACTATACAGAGTAGAAGACTATATACCATAGATATATACTATATAGAGTAGTAGACTATATACTATATAGAGTAGTAGACTATATACTATACAGAGTAGAAGACTATATACCATAGATATATACTATATAGAGTAGTAGACTATATACTATATAGAGTAGTAGACTATATACTATATAGAGTAGTAGACTATATACCATAGATATATACTATATAGAGTAGTAGACTATATACTATATAGAGTAGTAGACTATATACCATAGATATATACTATATAGAGTAGTAGACTATATACTATATAGAGTAGTAGACTATATACTATACAGAGTAGAAGACTATATACCATAGATATATACTATATAGAGTAGTAGACTATATACTATATAGAGTAGTAGACTATATACTATATAGAGTAGTAGACTATATACCATAGATATATACTCTATAGAGTAGTAGACTATATACTCTATAGAGTAGTAGACTATATACTATATAGAGTAGTAGACTATATACTATATAGAGTAGTAGACTATATACCATAGATATATACTATATAGAGTAGTAGACTATATACTATATAGAGTAGTAGACTATATACTATATAGAGTAGTAGACTATATACCATAGATATATACTCTATAGAGTAGTAGACTATATACTATATAGAGTTGTAGACTATATACCATAGATATATACTATATAGAGTAGTAGACTATATACTATATAGAGTAGTAGACTATATACTATATAGAGTAGTAGACTATATACCATAGATATATACTATATAGAGTAGTAGACTATATACTATATAGAGTAGTAGACTATATACTATATAGAGTAGTAGACTATATACCATAGATATATACTATATAGAGTAGTAGACTATATACTATATAGAGTAGTAGACTATATACTATATAGAGTAGAAGACTATATACCATAGATATATACTATATAGAGTAGTAGACTATATACTATATAGAGTAGTAGACTATATACTATATAGAGTAGTAGACTATATACCATAGATATATACTCTATAGAGTAGTAGACTATATACTCTATAGAGTAGTAGACTATATACTATATAGAGTAGTAGACTATATACTATATAGAGTAGTAGACTATATACTATATAGAGTAGTAGACTATATACTATATAGAGTAGTAGACTATATACTATATAGAGTAGAAGACTATATACCATAGATATATACTATATAGAGTAGTAGACTATATACTATATAGAGTAGTAGACTATATACTATATAGAGTAGTAGACTATATACTATATAGAGTAGAAGACTATATACCATAGATATATACTATATAGAGTAGTAGACTATATACTATATAGAGTAGTAGACTATATACCATAGATATATACTATATAGAGTAGTAGACTATATACTATATAGAGTAGTAGACTATATACTATATAGAGTAGAAGACTATATACCATAGATATATAATATATAGAGTAGTAGACTATATACTATATAGAGTAGTAGACTATATACTATACAGAGTAGAAGACTATATACTATATAGAGTAGTAGACTATATACTATATAGAGTAGTAGACTATATACTATATAGAGTAGTAGACTATATACTATATAGAGTAGAAGACTATATACCATAGATATATACTATATAGAGTAGTAGACTATATACCATAGATATATACTATATAGAGTAGTAGACTATATACTATATAGAGTAGTAGACTATATACTATATAGAGTAGAAGACTATATACCATAGATATATACTATATAGAGTAGTAGACTATATACCATAGATATATACTATATAGAGTAGTAGACTATATACTATATAGAGTAGTAGACTATATACTATATAGAGTAGTAGACTATATACCATAGATATATACTATATAGAGTAGTAGACTATATACCATAGATATATACTATATAGAGTAGTAGACTATATACTATATAGAGTAGTAGACTATATACTATATAGAGTAGTAGACTATATACCATAGATATATACTATATAGAGTAGTAGACTATATACCATAGATATATACTATATAGAGTAGTAGACTATATACCATAGATATATACTATATAGAGTAGTAGACTATATACTATACAGAGTAGTAGACTATATACTATATAGAGTAGTAGACTATATACTCTATAGAGTAGTAGACTATATACCATAGATATATACTATATAGAGTAGTAGACTATATACTATATAGAGTAGTAGACTATATACCATAGATATATACTATATAGAGTAGTAGACTATATACTATATAGAGTAGTAGACTATATACCATAGATATATACTATATAGAGTAGTAGACTATATACTATATAGAGTAGTAGACTATATACTCTATAGAGTAGTAGACTATATACCATAGATATATACTCTATAGAGTAGAAGACTATATACTATATAGAGTAGTAGACTATATACTATACAGAGTAGTAGACTATATACTATACAGAGTAGTAGACTATATACTATACAGAGTAGTAGACTATATACTATATAGAGTAGTAGACTATATACTATACAGAGTAGTAGACTATATAGAGTAGTAGACTATATACTATATAGAGTAGTAGACTATATACCATAGATATATACTATACAGAGTAGTAGACTATATACTATATAGAGTAGTAGACTATATACTATATAGAGTAGTAGACTATATACTATACAGAGTAGTAGACTATATACTATATAGAGTAGAAGACTATATACCATAGATATATACTATATAGAGTAGTAGACTATATACCATAGATATATACTATATAGAGTAGAAGACTATATACCATAGATATATACTATATAGAGTAGAAGACTATATACCATAGATATATACTATATAGAGTAGAAGACTATATACCATAGATATATACTATACAGAGTAGTAGACTATATACTATATAGAGTAGTAGACTATATACCATAGATATATACTATATAGAGTAGTAGACTATATACCATAGATATATACTATATAGAGTAGTAGACTATATACCATAGATATATACTATATAGAGTAGTAGACTATATACTATATAGAGTAGTAGACTATATACTATACAGAGTAGTAGACTATATACTATACAGAGTAGTAGACTATATACTATACAGAGTAGTAGACTATATACTATACAGAGTAGTAGACTATATACTATATAGAGTAGTAGACTATATACTATATAGAGTAGTAGACTATATACTATATAGAGTAGTAGACTATATACTATATAGAGTAGAAGACTATATACCATAGATATATACTATATAGAGTAGTAGACTATATACCATAGATATATACTATATAGAGTAGTAGACTATATACTATATAGAGTAGTAGACTATATACTATATAGAGTAGTAGACTATATACTATACAGAGTAGTAGACTATATACTATATAGAGTAGTAGACTATATACTATATAGAGTAGTAGACTATATACTATATAGAGTAGTAGACTATATACTATATAGAGTAGTAGACTATATACTATATAGAGTAGTAGACTATATACTATATAGAGTAGTAGACTATATACTATATAGAGTAGTAGACTATATACTATATAGAGTAGAAGACTATATACTATACAGAGTAGTAGACTATATACTATACAGAGTAGTAGACTATATACTATATAGAGTAGTAGACTATATACTATATAGAGTAGTAGACTATATACTATATAGAGTAGTAGACTATATACTCTATAGAGTAGTAGACTATATACCATAGATATATACTATACAGAGTAGTAGACTATATACTATATAGAGTAGTAGACTATATACTATATAGAGTAGTAGACTATATACTATATAGAGTAGTAGACTATATACTATATAGAGTAGTAGACTATATACTATATAGAGTAGTAGACTATATACCATAGATATATACTATATAGAGTAGTAGACTATATACCATAGATATATACTATATAGAGTAGTAGACTATATACTATATAGAGTAGTAGACTATATACCATAGATATATACTATATAGAGTAGTAGACTATATACCATAGATATATACTATATAGAGTAGTAGACTATATAGAGTAGTAGACTATATACTATATAGAGTAGTAGACTATATACCATAGATATATACTATATAGAGTAGTAGACTATATACTATATAGAGTAGTAGACTATATACTATATAGAGTAGTAGACTATATACCATAGATATATACTATATAGAGTAGTAGACTATATACCATAGATATATACTATATAGAGTAGTAGACTATATACCATAGATATATACTATATAGAGTAGTAGACTATATAGAGTAGTAGACTATATACTATATAGAGTAGTAGACTATATACCATAGATATATACTATATAGAGTAGTAGACTATATACTATATAGAGTAGTAGACTATATACTATATAGAGTAGTAGACTATATACCATAGATATATACTATATAGAGTAGTAGACTATATACTATATAGAGTAGTAGACTATATACTATATAGAGTAGTAGACTATATACTATACAGAGTAGTAGACTATATACTATATAGAGTAGTAGACTATATACTATATAGAGTAGTAGACTATATACTATACAGAGTAGTAGACTATATACTATATAGAGTAGTAGACTATATACTATACAGAGTAGTAGACTATATACTATATAGAGTAGTAGACTATATACTATATAGAGTAGTAGACTATATAGAGTAGTAGACTATATACTATATAGAGTAGTAGACTATATACTATATAGAGTAGTAGACTATATACTATATAGAGTAGTAGACTATATAGAGTAGTAGACTATATACTATATAGAGTAGTAGACTATATACTATATAGAGTAGTAGACTATATACCATAGATATATACTATACAGAGTAGAAGACTATATACTATATAGAGTAGTAGACTATATACTATATAGAGTAGTAGACTATATACTATATAGAGTAGTAGACTATATACTATATAGAGTAGTAGACTATATACCATAGATATATACTATATAGAGTAGTAGACTATATACTATATAGAGTAGTAGACTATATACTATATAGAGTAGTAGACTATATACTATATAGAGTAGTAGACTATATACTATATAGAGTAGTAGACTATATACTATACAGAGTAGAAGACTATATACTATATAGAGTAGTAGACTATATACCATAGATATATACTATATAGAGTAGTAGACTATATACTATATAGAGTAGTAGACTATATAGAGTAGTAGACTATATACTATATAGAGTAGTAGACTATATACTATACAGAGTAGTAGACTATATAGAGTAGTAGACTATATACTATATAGAGTAGTAGACTATATACCATAGATATATACTATACAGAGTAGTAGACTATATACTATATAGAGTAGTAGACTATATACTATATAGAGTAGTAGACTATATACTATATAGAGTAGAAGACTATATACCATAGATATATACTATATAGAGTAGTAGACTATATACTATATAGAGTAGTAGACTATATACTATATAGAGTAGTAGACTATATACTATATAGAGTAGTAGACTATATACCATAGATATATACTATACAGAGTAGTAGACTATATACTATATAGAGTAGTAGACTATATACTATATAGAGTAGTAGACTATATACTATATAGAGTAGTAGACTATATACTCTATAGAGTAGTAGACTATATACCATAGATATATACTATATAGAGTAGTAGACTATATACTATATAGAGTAGTAGACTATATACCATAGATATATACTATATAGAGTAGTAGACTATATACTATATAGAGTAGTAGACTATATAGAGTAGTAGACTATATACTATATAGAGTAGTAGACTATATACTATATAGAGTAGTAGACTATATACTCTATAGAGTAGTAGACTATATACCATAGATATATACTATACAGAGTAGTAGACTATATACTATATAGAGTAGTAGACTATATACTATACAGAGTAGTAGACTATATACTATATAGAGTAGTAGACTATATACTATATAGAGTAGTAGACTATATACTATATAGAGTAGTAGACTATATAGAGTAGTAGACTATATACTATATAGAGTAGTAGACTATATACTATATAGAGTAGAAGACTATATACTATACAGAGTAGTAGACTATATACTATACAGAGTAGTAGACTATATACTATATAGAGTAGTAGACTATATACTATATAGAGTAGTAGACTATATAGAGTAGTAGACTATATACTATATAGAGTAGTAGACTATATACTATATAGAGTAGTAGACTATATACTATACAGAGTAGAAGACTATATACTATATAGAGTAGTAGACTATATACCATAGATATATACTATATAGAGTAGAAGACTATATACCATAGATATATACTATATAGAGTAGTAGACTATATACTATATAGAGTAGTAGACTATATACTATATAGAGTAGTAGACTATATACTCTATAGAGTAGTAGACTATATACCATAGATATATACTATACAGAGTAGTAGACTATATACTATATAGAGTAGTAGACTATATACTATACAGAGTAGTAGACTATATACTATATAGAGTAGTAGACTATATACTATATAGAGTAGTAGACTATATACTATATAGAGTAGTAGACTATATAGAGTAGTAGACTATATACTATATAGAGTAGTAGACTATATACTATATAGAGTAGAAGACTATATACTATACAGAGTAGTAGACTATATACTATACAGAGTAGTAGACTATATACTATATAGAGTAGTAGACTATATACTATATAGAGTAGTAGACTATATAGAGTAGTAGACTATATACTATATAGAGTAGTAGACTATATACTATATAGAGTAGTAGACTATATACTATATAGAGTAGTAGACTATATACTATATAGAGTAGTAGACTATATACTATATAGAGTAGTAGACTATATAGAGTAGTAGACTATATACTATATAGAGTAGTAGACTATATACTATATAGAGTAGTAGACTATATACTATACAGAGTAGAAGACTATATACTATATAGAGTAGTAGACTATATACTATACAGAGTAGAAGACTATATACCATAGATATATACTATATAGAGTAGTAGACTATATAGAGTAGTAGACTATATACTATATAGAGTAGTAGACTATATACCATAGATATATACTATATAGAGTAGTAGACTATATACCATAGATATATACTATATAGAGTAGTAGACTATATACTATATAGAGTAGTAGACTATATACCATAGATATATACTATATAGAGTAGTAGACTATATACTATATAGAGTAGTAGACTATATACTATATAGAGTAGTAGACTATATACCATAGATATATACTATATAGAGTAGTAGACTATATACTATAGATATATACTATATAGAGTAGTAGACTATATACTATATAGAGTAGTAGACTATATACTATACAGAGTAGTAGACTATATACCATAGATATATACTATATAGAGTAGTAGACTATATACTATATAGAGTAGTAGACTATATACCATAGATATATACTATATAGAGTAGTAGACTATATACTATATAGAGTAGTAGACTATATACTATATAGAGTAGTAGACTATATACTATATAGAGTAGTAGACTATATACTATATAGAGTAGTAGACTATATACTATACAGAGTAGTAGACTATATACTATATAGAGTAGTAGACTATATACTATATAGAGTAGTAGACTATATACCATAGATATATACTATACAGAGTAGTAGACTATATACTATATAGAGTAGTAGACTATATACTATACAGAGTAGTAGACTATATACTCTATAGAGTAGTAGACTATATACTATATAGAGTAGTAGACTATATACCATAGATATATACTATATAGAGTAGTAGACTATATACCATAGATATATACTATATAGAGTAGTAGACTATATACTATATAGAGTAGTAGACTATATACTATATAGAGTAGTAGACTATATACTATATAGAGTAGTAGACTATATACTATATAGAGTAGTAGACTATATACTCTATAGAGTAGTAGACTATATACCATAGATATATACTATATAGAGTAGTAGACTATATACTCTATAGAGTAGTAGACTATATACTATATAGAGTAGTAGACTATATACCATAGATATATACTATATAGAGTAGTAGACTATATACCATAGATATATACTATATAGAGTAGTAGACTATATACTATATAGAGTAGTAGACTATATACTATACAGAGTAGTAGACTATATACTCTATAGAGTAGTAGACTATATACTATATAGAGTAGTAGACTATATACCATAGATATATACTATACAGAGTAGTAGACTATATACTATACAGAGTAGTAGACTATATACTATATAGAGTAGTAGACTATATACTATATAGAGTAGTAGACTATATACCATAGATATATACTATACAGAGTAGTAGACTATATACTATATAGAGTAGTAGACTATATACTATATAGAGTAGTAGACTATATACCATAGATATATACTATATAGAGTAGTAGACTATATACTATATAGAGTAGTAGACTATATACTATATAGAGTAGTAGACTATATAGAGTAGTAGACTATATACTATATAGAGTAGTAGACTATATACTATATAGAGTAGTAGACTATATACTATATAGAGTAGTAGACTATATACTATATAGAGTAGTAGACTATATAGAGTAGTAGACTATATACTATATAGAGTAGTAGACTATATACTATATAGAGTAGTAGACTATATACTATATAGAGTAGTAGACTATATACTATATAGAGTAGTAGACTATATACTATACAGAGTAGTAGACTATATACTATATAGAGTAGTAGACTATATACCATAGATATATACTATACAGAGTAGTAGACTATATACTATATAGAGTAGTAGACTCTATACTATATAGAGTAGTAGACTATATACTATACAGAGTAGTAGACTATATACTATATAGAGTAGTAGACTATATACTATATAGAGTAGTAGACTATATACTATACAGAGTAGTAGACTATATACTATATAGAGTAGTAGACTATATACCATAGATATATTCTATATAGAGTAGTAGACTATATACCATAGATATATACTATATAGAGTAGTAGACTATATACTATATAGAGTAGTAGACTATATACTCTATAGAGTAGTAGACTATATACCATAGATATATACTATATAGAGTAGTAGACTATATACTATATAGAGTAGTAGACTATATACTATATAGAGTAGTAGACTATATACCATAGATATATACTATATAGAGTAGTAGACTATATACCATAGATATATTCTATATAGAGTAGTAGACTATATACCATAGATATATACTATATAGAGTAGTAGACTATATACTATATAGAGTAGAAGACTATATACTATATAGAGTAGTAGACTATATACTATACAGAGTAGTAGACTATATACTATACAGAGTAGTAGACTATATACTATATAGAGTAGTAGACTATATACCATAGATATATACTATATAGAGTAGTAGACTATATACCATAGATATATTCTATATAGAGTAGTAGACTATATACCATAGATATATACTATATAGAGTAGTAGACTATATACTATATAGAGTAGTAGACTATATACTATATAGAGTAGTAGACTATATACCATAGATATATACTATATAGAGTAGTAGACTATATACCATAGATATATACTATATAGAGTAGTAGACTATATACTATATAGAGTAGTAGACTATATACTATATAGAGTAGTAGACTATATACTATATAGAGTAGTAGACTATATACCATAGATATATACTATATAGAGTAGTAGACTATATACCATAGATATATACTATATAGAGTAGTAGACTATATACTATATAGAGTAGTAGACTATATACTATATAGAGTAGTAGACTATATACTATATAGAGTAGTAGACTATATACTATATAGAGTAGAAGACTATATACCATAGATATATACTATATAGAGTAGTAGACTATATACTATATAGAGTAGTAGACTATATACCATAGATATATACTATATAGAGTAGTAGACTATATACTATACAGAGTAGTAGACTATATACTATATAGAGTAGTAGACTATATACTATACAGAGTAGTAGACTATATACTATACAGAGTAGAAGACTATATACCATAGATATATACTATATAGAGTAGTAGACTATATACTATATAGAGTAGTAGACTATATACTATACAGAGTAGTAGACTATATACTTATTAGAGTAGTAGACTATATACTATATAGAGTAGTAGACTATATACTATATAGAGTAGTAGACTATATACTATATAGAGTAGAAGACTATATACCATAGATATATACTATATAGAGTAGTAGACTATATACCATAGATATATACTATATAGAGTAGTAGACTATATACTCTATAGAGTAGTAGACTATATACCATAGATATATACTATATAGAGTAGTAGACTATATACTATATAGAGTAGTAGACTATATACTATATAGAGTAGTAGACTATATACCATAGATATATACTATATAGAGTAGTAGACTATATACTATATAGAGTAGTAGACTATATACTATATAGAGTAGTAGACTATATACCATAGATATATACTATATAGAGTAGTAGACTATATACTATATAGAGTAGTAGACTATATACTATATAGAGTAGTAGACTATATACTCTATAGAGTAGTAGACTATATACCATAGATATATACTATATAGAGTAGTAGACTATATACTATATAGAGTAGTAGACTATATACCATAGATATATACTATATAGAGTAGTAGACTATATACTATATAGAGTAGTAGACTATATACTATATAGAGTAGTAGACTATATACTATATAGAGTAGTAGACTATATACTATATAGAGTAGTAGACTATATACCATAGATATATACTATATAGAGTAGTAGACTATATACCATAGATATATACTATATAGAGTAGTAGACTATATACTATATAGAGTAGTAGACTATATACTATATAGAGTAGTAGACTATATACTATATAGAGTAGTAGACTATATACTATATAGAGTAGTAGACTATATACCATAGATATATACTATATAGAGTAGTAGACTATATACCATAGATATATACTATATAGAGTAGTAGACTATATACTATATAGAGTAGTAGACTATATACTATATAGAGTAGTAGACTATATACTCTATAGAGTAGTAGACTATATACCATAGATATATACTATATAGAGTAGTAGACTATATACTATATAGAGTAGTAGACTATATACCATAGATATATACTATATAGAGTAGTAGACTATATACTATATAGAGTAGTAGACTATATACTATATAGAGTAGTAGACTATATACTATATAGAGTAGTAGACTATATACTATATAGAGTAGTAGACTATATACCATAGATATATACTATATAGAGTAGTAGACTATATACCATAGATATATACTATATAGAGTAGTAGACTATATACTATATAGAGTAGTAGACTATATACTATACAGAGTAGAAGACTATATACTATACAGAGTAGAAGACTATATACCATAGATATATACTATATAGAGTAGTAGACTATATACTATATAGAGTAGTAGACTATATACTATACAGAGTAGAAGACTATATACTATACAGAGTAGAAGACTATATACTATATAGAGTAGTAGACTATATACTATATAGAGTAGTAGACTATATACCATAGATATATACTATATAGAGTAGTAGACTATATACCATAGATATATACTATATAGAGTAGTAGACTATATACTATATAGAGTAGTAGACTATATACTATATAGAGTAGTAGACTATATACTATACAGAGTAGAAGACTATATACTATACAGAGTAGAAGACTATATACTATATAGAGTAGTAGACTATATACTATACAGAGTAGTAGACTATATACCATAGATATATACTATATAGAGTAGTAGACTATATACCATAGATATATACTATATAGAGTAGTAGACTATATACTATATAGAGTAGTAGACTATATACTATACAGAGTAGAAGACTATATACTATACAGAGTAGAAGACTATATACCATAGATATATACTATATAGAGTAGTAGACTATATACCATAGATATATACTATATAGAGTAGTAGACTATATACCATAGATATATACTATATAGAGTAGTAGACTATATACCATAGATATATACTATATAGAGTAGTAGACTATATACCATAGATATATACTATATAGAGTAGTAGACTATATACTATATAGAGTAGTAGACTATATACTATATAGAGTAGTAGACTATATACTATATAGAGTAGTAGACTATATACTATACAGAGTAGAAGACTATATACCATAGATATATACTATATAGAGTAGTAGACTATATACCATAGATATATACTGTATAGAGTAGTAGACTATATACTATATAGAGTAGTAGACTATATACTATATAGAGTAGTAGACTATATACTCTATAGAGTAGTAGACTATATACCATAGATATATACTATATAGAGTAGTAGACTATATACTATATAGAGTAGTAGACTATATACTATATAGAGTAGTAGACTATATACCATAGATATATACTATATAGAGTAGTAGACTATATACTCTATAGAGTAGTAGACTATATACCATAGATATATACTATATAGAGTAGTAGACTATATACTATATAGAGTAGTAGACTATATACTATATAGAGTAGTAGACTATATACTATATAGAGTAGTAGACTATATACCATAGATATATACTATATAGAGTAGTAGACTATATACTCTATAGAGTAGTAGACTATATACCATAGATATATACTATATAGAGTAGTAGACTATATACTATATAGAGTAGTAGACTATATACTATATAGAGTAGAAGACTATATACCATAGATATATACTATATAGAGTAGTAGACTATATACCATAGATATATACTATATAGAGTAGTAGACTATATTCTATATAGAGTAGTAGACTATATACTATATAGAGTAGTAGACTATATACTATATAGAGTAGTAGACTATATACTATATAGAGTAGTAGACTATATACCATAGATATATACTATATAGAGTAGTAGACTATATACCATAGATATATACTATATAGAGTAGTAGACTATATACTATATAGAGTAGTAGACTATATACTATACAGAGTAGTAGACTATATAGAGTAGTAGACTATATACTCTATAGAGTAGTAGACTATATACCATAGATATATACTATATAGAGTAGTAGACTATATACTATATAGAGTAGTAGACTATATACCATAGATATATACTATATAGAGTAGTAGACTATATACTATATAGAGTAGTAGACTATATACTATATAGAGTAGTAGACTATATACTATATAGAGTAGTAGACTATATACTATATAGAGTAGTAGACTATATACCATAGATATATACTATATAGAGTAGTAGACTATATACCATAGATATATACTATATAGAGTAGTAGACTATATACTATATAGAGTAGTAGACTATATACTATATAGAGTAGTAGACTATATACTATATAGAGTAGTAGACTATATACTATACAGAGTAGAAGACTATATACTATACAGAGTAGAAGACTATATACTATATAGAGTAGTAGACTATATACTATATAGAGTAGTAGACTATATACCATAGATATATACTATATAGAGTAGTAGACTATATACCATAGATATATACTATATAGAGTAGTAGACTATATACTATATAGAGTAGTAGACTATATACTATATAGAGTAGTAGACTATATACTATACAGAGTAGAAGACTATATACTATACAGAGTAGAAGACTATATACTATATAGAGTAGTAGACTATATACTATATAGAGTAGTAGACTATATACCATAGATATATACTATATAGAGTAGTAGACTATATACCATAGATATATACTATATAGAGTAGTAGACTATATACTATATAGAGTAGTAGACTATATACTATACAGAGTAGAAGACTATATACTATACAGAGTAGAAGACTATATACCATAGATATATACTATATAGAGTAGTAGACTATATACCATAGATATATACTATATAGAGTAGTAGACTATATACCATAGATATATACTATATAGAGTAGTAGACTATATACCATAGATATATACTATATAGAGTAGTAGACTATATACCATAGATATATACTATATAGAGTAGTAGACTATATACTATATAGAGTAGTAGACTATATACTATATAGAGTAGTAGACTATATACTATATAGAGTAGTAGACTATATACTATACAGAGTAGAAGACTATATACCATAGATATATACTATATAGAGTAGTAGACTATATACCATAGATATATACTGTATAGAGTAGTAGACTATATACTATATAGAGTAGTAGACTATATACTATATAGAGTAGTAGACTATATACTCTATAGAGTAGTAGACTATATACCATAGATATATACTATATAGAGTAGTAGACTATATACTATATAGAGTAGTAGACTATATACTATATAGAGTAGTAGACTATATACCATAGATATATACTATATAGAGTAGTAGACTATATACTCTATAGAGTAGTAGACTATATACCATAGATATATACTATATAGAGTAGTAGACTATATACTATATAGAGTAGTAGACTATATACTATATAGAGTAGTAGACTATATACCATAGATATATACTATATAGAGTAGTAGACTATATACTCTATAGAGTAGTAGACTATATACCATAGATATATACTATACAGAGTAGTAGACTATATACTATATAGAGTAGTAGACTATATACTATACAGAGTAGAAGACTATATACCATAGATATATACTATATAGAGTAGAAGACTATATACCATAGATATATACTATACAGAGTAGTAGACTATATACTATATAGAGTAGTAGACTATATACTATACAGAGTAGAAGACTATATACCATAGATATATACTATATAGAGTAGAAGACTATATACCATAGATATATACTATATAGAGTAGTAGACTATATACCATAGATATATACTATATAGAGTAGTAGACTATATACTATATAGAGTAGTAGACTATATACTATATAGAGTAGTAGACTATATACTATATAGAGTAGTAGACTATATACTATATAGAGTAGTAGACTATATACTATACAGAGTAGTAGACTATATACTATACAGAGTAGAAGACTATATACCATAGATATATACTATATAGAGTAGTAGACTATATACTATATAGAGTAGTAGACTATATACTCTATAGAGTAGTAGACTATATACTATATAGAGTAGTAGACTATATACCATAGATATATACTATATAGGGTAGTAGACTATATACTATATAGAGTAGTAGACTATATACTATACAGAGTAGTAGACTATATACTATATAGAGTAGAAGACTATATACCATAGATATATACTATATAGAGTAGTAGACTATATACTATACAGAGTAGAAGACTATATACCATAGATATATACTATATAGAGTAGTAGACTATATACCATAGATATATACTATATAGAGTAGTAGACTATATACTATATAGAGTAGTAGACTATATACTATATAGAGTAGTAGACTATATACTATATAGAGTAGTAGACTATATACTATATAGAGTAGTAGACTATATACTATATAGAGTAGAAGACTATATACCATAGATATATACTATATAGAGTAGTAGACTATATACCATAGATATATACTATATAGAGTAGTAGACTATATACTATATAGAGTAGTAGACTATATACTATATAGAGTAGTAGACTATATACTATATAGAGTAGTAGACTATATACCATAGATATATACTATATAGAGTAGTAGACTATATACTATATAGAGTAGTAGACTATATACTATATAGAGTAGTAGACTATATACTATATAGAGTAGTAGACTATATACTATATAGAGTAGTAGACTATATACTATATAGAGTAGAAGACTATATACCATAGATATATACTATATAGAGTAGTAGACTATATACCATAGATATATACTATATAGAGTAGTAGACTATATACTATATAGAGTAGAAGACTATATACCATAGATATATACTATATAGAGTAGAAGACTATATACCATAGATATATACTATATAGAGTAGTAGACTATATACCATAGATATATACTATATAGAGTAGTAGACTATATACTATATAGAGTAGTAGACTATATACCATAGATATATACTATATAGAGTAGTAGACTATATACCATAGATATATACTATATAGAGTAGTAGACTATATACTATATAGAGTAGTAGACTATATACTATACAGAGTAGTAGACTATATACTATATAGAGTAGTAGACTATATACTATATAGAGTAGTAGACTATATACCATAGATATATACTATATAGAGTAGTAGACTATATACTATATAGAGTAGTAGACTATATACTATATAGAGTAGAAGACTATATACTATATAGAGTAGTAGACTATATACCATAGATATATACTATATAGAGTAGTAGACTATATACTATATAGAGTAGAAGACTATATACCATAGATATATACTATATAGAGTAGAAGACTATATACCATAGATATATACTATATAGAGTAGTAGACTATATACCATAGATATATACTATATAGAGTAGTAGACTATATACTATATAGAGTAGTAGACTATATACTATATAGAGTAGTAGACTATATACTATATAGAGTAGTAGACTATATACCATAGATATATACTATATAGAGTAGTAGACTATATACTATATAGAGTAGTAGACTATATACTATATAGAGTAGTAGACTATATACCATAGATATATACTATATAGAGTAGTAGACTATATACTATATAGAGTAGTAGACTATATACTATATAGAGTAGTAGACTATATACTCTATAGAGTAGTAGACTATATACCATAGATATATACTATATAGAGTAGTAGACTATATACTATACAGAGTAGTAGACTATATACTATATAGAGTAGTAGACTATATACTATACAGAGTAGAAGACTATATACTATATAGAGTAGTAGACTATATACCATAGATATATACTATATAGAGTAGTAGACTATATACCATAGATATATACTATATAGAGTAGTAGACTATATACCATAGATATATACTATATAGAGTAGTAGACTATATACCATAGATATATACTATATAGAGTAGTAGACTATATACTATATAGAGTAGAAGACTATATACTATATAGAGTAGTAGACTATATACCATAGATATATACTATATAGAGTAGTAGACTATATACCATAGATATATACTATACAGAGTAGAAGACTATATACCATAGATATATACTATATAGAGTAGTAGACTATATACTATATAGAGTAGAAGACTATATACCATAGATATATACTATATAGAGTAGTAGACTATATACCATAGATATATACTATATAGAGTAGTAGACTATATACTATATAGAGTAGAAGACTATATACCATAGATATATACTATATAGAGTAGAAGACTATATACCATAGATATATACTATATAGAGTAGTAGACTATATACCATAGATATATACTATATAGAGTAGTAGACTATATACTATATAGAGTAGTAGACTATATACCATAGATATATACTATATAGAGTAGTAGACTATATACCATAGATATATACTATATAGAGTAGTAGACTATATACTATATAGAGTAGTAGACTATATACTATACAGAGTAGTAGACTATATACTATACAGAGTAGTAGACTATATACCATAGATATATACTATACAGAGTAGTAGACTATATACCATAGATATATACTATATAGAGTAGTAGACTATATACTATACAGAGTAGTAGACTATATACTATATAGAGTAGTAGACTATATACTATATAGAGTAGTAGACTATATACCATAGATATATACTATATAGAGTAGTAGACTATATACTATATAGAGTAGTAGACTATATACTATATAGAGTAGTAGACTATATACCATAGATATATACTATATAGAGTAGTAGACTATATACTATATAGAGTAGTAGACTATATACTATATAGAGTAGTAGACTATATACTCTATAGAGTAGTAGACTATATACTATATAGAGTAGTAGACTATATACTCTATAGAGTAGTAGACTATATACTCTATAGAGTAGTAGACTATATACCATAGATATATACTATATAGAGTAGTAGACTATATACTATATAGAGTAGTAGACTATATACTATATAGAGTAGTAGACTATATACCATAGATATATACTATATAGAGTAGTAGACTATATACTATATAGAGTAGTAGACTATATACTATATAGAGTAGTAGACTATATACTATATAGAGTAGTAGACTATATACCATAGATATATACTATATAGAGTAGTAGACTATATACTATATAGAGTAGTAGACTATATACTATATAGAGTAGTAGACTATATACTATATAGAGTAGTAGACTATATACTATATAGAGTAGTAGACTATATACTATATAGAGTAGTAGACTATATACCATAGATATATACTATATAGAGTAGTAGACTATATACTATATAGAGTAGTAGACTATATAGTATATATAGTAGTAGACTATATAGAGTAGTAGACTATATACTATATAGAGTAGTAGACTATATACTATACAGAGTAGTAGACTATATACTATATAGAGTAGTAGACTATATACCATAGATATATACTATATAGAGTAGTAGACTATATACTATATAGAGTAGTAGACTATATACTATACAGAGTAGTAGACTATATACTATATAGAGTAGTAGACTATATACTATATATAGTAGTAGACTATATAGAGTAGTAGACTATATACTATATAGAGTAGTAGACTATATACCATAGATATATACTATATAGAGTAGTAGACTATATACTATATAGAGTAGTAGACTATATACTATATAGAGTAGTAGACTATATACTATATAGAGTAGTAGACTATATACTCTATAGAGTAGAAGACTATATACCATAGATATATACTATATAGAGTAGTAGACTATATACTATATAGAGTAGTAGACTATATACTATATAGAGTAGTAGACTATATACCATAGATATATACTATATAGAGTAGTAGACTATATACTATATAGAGTAGTAGACTATATAGAGTAGTAGACTATATACTATATAGAGTAGTAGACTATATACTATATAGAGTAGTAGACTATATACTATATAGAGTAGTAGACTATATACCATAGATATATACTATATAGAGTAGTAGACTATATACTATATAGAGTAGTAGACTATATAGAGTAGTAGACTATATACCATAGATATATACTATATAGAGTAGTAGACTATATAGAGTAGTAGACTATATACTATACAGAGTAGTAGACTATATACTATATAGAGTAGTAGACTATATACTATATAGAGTAGAAGACTATATACTATATAGAGTAGTAGACTATATACTATATAGAGTAGTAGACTATATACTATATAGAGTAGTAGACTATATACTATATAGAGTAGTAGACTATATACTATATAGAGTAGTAGACTATATACTATATAGAGTAGTAGACTATATACCATAGATATATACTATATAGAGTAGTAGACTATATACTATATAGAGTAGTAGACTATATACTATATAGAGTAGTAGACTATATACTATATAGAGTAGTAGACTATATACTATATAGAGTAGTAGACTATATACTATATAGAGTAGAAGACTATATACTATATAGAGTAGTAGACTATATACTATATAGAGTAGTAGACTATATACTATATAGAGTAGTAGACTATATACTATATAGAGTAGTAGACTATATACTATATAGAGTAGTAGACTATATACTATATAGAGTAGTAGACTATATACCATAGATATATACTATATAGAGTAGTAGACTATATACTATATAGAGTAGTAGACTATATACTATATAGAGTAGTAGACTATATACTATATAGAGTAGTAGACTATATACCATAGATATATACTATATAGAGTAGTAGACTATATACCATAGATATATACTATATAGAGTAGTAGACTATATACCATAGATATATACTATATAGAGTAGTAGACTATATACCATAGATATATACTATATAGAGTAGTAGACTATATACCATAGATATATTCTATATAGAGTAGTAGACTATATACCATAGATATATACTATATAGAGTAGTAGACTATATACCATAGATATATACTGTATAGAGTAGTAGACTATATACCATAGATATATTCTATATAGAGTAGTAGACTATATACCATAGATATATACTATATAGAGTAGTAGACTATATACCATAGATATATACTATATAGAGTAGTAGACTGAGTATCGCCTCTGTTTCACTATTGTTTATTCAGTTTAATTCCAGGCTACAATTTGATAGCCAATAGGCATCTTGTGTAGACCCGCCCTGGTTGATATTGACCTGTGATTGGAGCAGAGTGACTGGTCTCCATTCTTCTTCTCCGACCAATAGGAGAGGTACAGTAGTCCCGTAGTGTTTCAGCTTGGCGGTAGACCTCTGCTGATTGGTTGCGGTAAGTGGTCTCCCTGTGGACGAGAGAAGTAAAACGCGTCAGAAGACGTAACGAGACTTCGCTGACGTACTCACCCAAATCCCATTGACGTTGAGCGTCTGTAGAGATTCAGCTCAGTCAACAAAGAAAGCTGGCCCTACAGAAACAGCAAGATAGTGCTCACTTCGATGAGGAAAGACCCTACAGAAACAACAAGATGGTGCTCACTTCAATGAGGAAAGACCCTACAGAAACAACAAGATGGTGCTCACTTCAATGAGGAAAGACCCTACAGAAACAACAAGATGGTGCTCACTTCAATGAGGAAAGACCCTACAGAAACAACAAGATGGTGCTCACTTCAATGAGGAAAGACATCCACTTGGATGACAGTGGACACTGACCTACAGAAACAACAAGATGGTGCTCACTTCAATGAGGAAAGACATCCACTTGGATGACAGTGGACACTGACCTACAGAAACAACAAGATAGTGCTCACTTCAATGAGGAAAGACATCCACTTGGATGACAGTGGACATACTCATCCCATTCAAAATGTACAGGGAGTGTATCAGTCTGGGAAACTGACGTTGGTTTAACATAGACGGCAGCCTCGTTCTTCACTGAGCTGTTTTCCTGCAGGCACTTGTAAAGCGGATCTGTCATCCCATCTCCATTATGAAGACCTGGGGGGGGGGGGGGGGGGGGGACCATTGTAACAGTTAAACTGTACGTGGTAGAACAGGGTTTGACATGGTACTCACCCTGTAATACAGGATGTCACAATTACGTGTAATTACTGTAGTCCTATCTGACAGACAGACCGTGTAAATAGCACCTGGTGTTGCAGGCTGACAAGATAATGAAATCGTAAGAATGGCAGACATCAAAAAAAAACAAACCTCAGCGTTCTTTCAAGACATCTGTTTTTGTGCTTTTATACAGACTGTCAGTTAACACAAAGAGCCTGACGCACACACACACACACACACACGCACATGCACGTGCACGCACGCACACACACACACGCACACACACACACACACATGCACACACGCACACACGCACATGCACGGGCACGCGCACACGCACACACACGCACACGCACACGCACACACACACACACACATGCACACACATGCACACGCACGTGCACGCGCACGCACACACATACACGCACACACATCACTAATCACAAGTAGCATTTAGACATCAAGGGATGAGAAGAAATGTCAGTCTCCCTGGAAACCAGAACCATCCCATCAACACAAGCTGACGTTCATTTGAATAATTATGTTGGGGGGGGGGTTCTAAGCATTCTGAGCCTGAGTATTCTAAGCGTGGATTGCTTCCTATAATCTCTTGGGGTTTGGTCCATAGGTTTGGGCCCTCTGAGCTTGGATTGGCTCCTTGTGTCTCGTGGGGTTTAGGCCATAGATTTGGGCACTCTAAGCGTGGATTGCTTCCTTCATTCTCTTGGGGTTTGGGCCATAGGTTTGGGCTGTAGGTTTGGGCCCTATCAGATTGGATTGGCTCCTTGTGTCTCTTGGGGTTTAGGCCATAGGTTTGGGCCATAGGTTTGGGCCATAGGTTTGGGCCATAGGTTTGGGCCATAGGTTTGGGCCCTCTGAGCTTGGATTGGTCTTTGTATCTCTTGGGGTTTGTGCCATAGGTTTGGGCCATAGGTTTGGGCCATAGGTTTGGGCCATAGGTTTGGGCCCTCTAAGCTTGGATTGGTTTGTGTATCTCTTGGGGTTTGGGCCATAGGTTTGGGCCATAGGTTTGGGCCATAGGTTTGGGCCCTCTGAGCTTGGAATGCTAGTGATCTCTGTGATAACCACATGGAGGAGTTGAGGGATTTGAGCTTTCTAAGATTTGGTTATTCTCCTTCTGTGTGGTCTGCTTATCTACTTTCAGTCTCTGAGGAGTGTTCTGTTCTGTCTGTCTGAGTTAAGTGAGACCTAATGGTCCCTGTCCTAAGAGCTCTGGGGCTTCAGTCGATTATGGCTGGCCACATTTTCCCCCAAAATCCAATACCGGCCAGGCACTGTGTATCGCCCGAGGAGCTGGAGGAGGGTGAGATGAAACAGGAGGGCAGCTGAGTGTTTTGCCACTTAGGACTGTGACCGAGACAGCAATCTACCTCTAAAACTCCATCATGAACTCACACACAGACACACTGGCTCCAGAATCCAATAGCAGGCTCCTGAAAGACCATGCTAACAGGCTCTCTACTAATCTAATAGCAGGCTACTGAAAGACCATGCTAACAGGATCTCTACTAATCCAATAGCAGGGTGTTTAAAGACCATGCTAACAGGATCTCTACTAATCCAATAGCAGGGTGTTTAAAGACCATGCTAACAGGATCTCTACTAATCCAATAGCAGGGTACTTAAAGACCATGCTAACAGGATCTCTACTAATCCAATAGCAGGCTACTGAAAGACCATGCTAACAGGATCTCTACTAATCCAATAACAGGCTACTGAAAGACCATGCTAACAGGATCTCTACTAATCTAATAGCAGGCTACTGAAAGACCATGCTAACAGGATCTCTACTAATCCAATAGCAGGGTGTTTAAAGACCATGCTAACAGGATCTCTACTAATCCAATAGCAGGGTGTTTAAAGACCATGCTAACAGGATCTCTACTAATCCAATAGCAGGCTACTGAAAGACCATGCTAACAGGCTACTGAAAGACCATGCTAACAGGATCTCTACTAATCCAATAGCAGGCTACTGAAAGACCATGCTAACAGGATCTCTACTAATCCAATAGCAGGCTACTGAAAGACCGTGCTAACAGGATCTCTACTAATCTAATAGCAGGGTACTGAAAGACCATGCTAACAGGATCTCTACTAATCCAATAGCAGGCTACTGAAAGACCATGCTAACAGGATCTCTACTAATCTAATAGCAGGGTACTGAAAGACCATGCTAACAGGCTACTGAAAGACCATGCTAACAGGATCTCTACTAATCTAATAGCAGGGTACTAAAAGACCATGCTAACAGGCTACTGAAAGACCATGCTAACAGGATCTCTACTAATCCAATAACAGGCTACTGAAAGACCATGCTAACAGGATCTCTACTAATCTAATAGCAGGCTACTGAAAGACCATGCTAACAGGATCTCTACTAATCCAATAGCAGGGTGTTTAAAGACCATGCTAACAGGATCTCTACTAATCCAATAGCAGGGTGTTTAAAGACCATGCTAACAGGATCTCTACTAATCCAATAGCAGGCTACTGAAAGACCATGCTAACAGGCTACTGAAAGACCATGCTAACAGGATCTCTACTAATCCAATAGCAGGCTACTGAAAGACCATGCTAACAGGATCTCTACTAATCCAATAGCAGGCTACTGAAAGACCGTGCTAACAGGATCTCTACTAATCTAATAGCAGGGTACTGAAAGACCATGCTAACAGGATCTCTACTAATCCAATAGCAGGCTACTGAAAGACCATGCTAACAGGATCTCTACTAATCTAATAGCAGGGTGTTTAAAGACCATGCTAACAGGATCTCTACTAATCTAATAGCAGGGTACTGAAAGACCATGCTAACAGGATCTCTACTAATCCAATAGCAGGCTACTGAAAGACCGTGCTAACAGGATCTCTACTAATCTAATAGCAGGGTGTTTAAAGACCATGCTAACAGGATCTCTACTAATCCAATAGCAGGGTACTTAAAGACCGTGCTAACAGGATCTCTACTAATCCAATAGCAGGGTACTGAAAGACAGTGCTAACAGGATCTCTACTAATCCAATAGCAGGGTACTGAAAGACCGTGCTAACAGGATCTCTACTAATCCAATAGCAGGGTGTTTAAAGACCATGCTAACAGGATCTCTACTAATCCAATAGCAGGGTGTTTAAAGACCATGCTAACAGGATCTCTACTAATCCAATAGCAGGGTGCTTAAAGACCATGCTAACAGGATCTCTACTAATCCAATAGCAGGTTTCTTAAAGACCATGCTAACAGAAGCTGTACTAATCCAATAGCAGGCTACTGAAAGACCATACTAACAGAAGCTCTACTAATCCAATAGCAGGGTGTTTTAAAGACCATGCTAACAGGATCTCTACTAATCCAATAGCAGGGTACTGAAAGACCGTGCTAACAGGATCTCTACTAATCCAATAGCAGGGTGTTTAAAGACCATGCTAACAGGATCTCTACTAATCCAATAGCAGGCTACTGAAAGACCATGCTAACAGGATCTCTACTAATCCAACAGCAGGGTGTTTAAAGACCATGCTAACAGGATCTCTACTAATCTAATAGCAGGCTACTGAAAGACCATGCTAACAGGATCTCTACTAATCCAATAGCAGGGTGTTTAAAGACCATGCTAACAGGATCTCTACTAATCCAATAGCAGGGTGTTTAAAGACCATGCTAACAGGATCTCTACTAATCCAATAGCAGGGTGTTTAAAGACCATGCTAACAGGATCTCTACTAATCTAATAGCAGGGTACTGAAAGACCATGCTAACAGGATCTCTACTAATCCAATAGCAGGGTACTTAAAGACCGTGCTAACAGGATCTCTACTAATCCAATAGCAGGGTACTGAAAGACAGTGCTAACAGGATCTCTACTAATCCAATAGCAGGGTACTGAAAGACCGTGCTAACAGGATCTCTACTAATCCAATAGCAGGGTGTTTAAAGACCATGCTAACAGAAGCTGTACTAATCCAATAGCAGGCTACTGAAAGACCATGCTAACAGAAGCTGTACTAATCCAATAGCAGGCTACTGAAAGACCATGCTAACAGGATCTCTACTAATCCAATAGCAGGGTGTTTAAAGACCATGCTAACAGGATCTCTACTAATCCAATAGCAGGGTGTTTAAAGACCATGCTAACAGGATCTCTACTAATCCAATAGCAGGGTACCTAAAGACCATGCTAACAGGATCTCTACTAATCCAATAGCAGGGTGTTTAAAGACCATGCTAACATGATCTCTACTAATCCAATAGCAGGGTGTTTAAAGACCATGCTAACAGGATCTCTACTAATCCAATAGCAGGGTGTTTAAAGACCATGCTAACAGGATCTCTACTAATCCAATAGCAGGCTACTGAAAGACCATGCTAACAGGATCTCTACTAATCCAATAGCAGGCTACTGAAAGACCATGCTAACAGGATCTCTACTAATCTAATAGCAGGGTACTGAAAGACCATGCTAACAGGCTACTGAAAGACCATGCTAACAGGATCTCTACTAATCTAATAGCAGGGTACTAAAAGACCATGCTAACAGGCTACTGAAAGACCATGCTAACAGGATCTCTACTAATCCAATAACAGGCTACTGAAAGACCATGCTAACAGGATCTCTACTAATCTAATAGCAGGCTACTGAAAGACCATGCTAACAGGATCTCTACTAATCCAATAGCAGGGTGTTTAAAGACCATGCTAACAGGATCTCTACTAATCCAATAGCAGGGTGTTTAAAGACCATGCTAACAGGATCTCTACTAATCCAATAGCAGGCTACTGAAAGACCATGCTAACAGGCTACTGAAAGACCATGCTAACAGGATCTCTACTAATCCAATAGCAGGCTACTGAAAGACCATGCTAACAGGATCTCTACTAATCCAATAGCAGGCTACTGAAAGACCGTGCTAACAGGATCTCTACTAATCTAATAGCAGGGTACTGAAAGACCATGCTAACAGGATCTCTACTAATCCAATAGCAGGCTACTGAAAGACCATGCTAACAGGATCTCTACTAATCTAATAGCAGGGTGTTTAAAGACCATGCTAACAGGATCTCTACTAATCTAATAGCAGGGTACTGAAAGACCATGCTAACAGGATCTCTACTAATCCAATAGCAGGCTACTGAAAGACCGTGCTAACAGGATCTCTACTAATCTAATAGCAGGGTGTTTAAAGACCATGCTAACAGGATCTCTACTAATCCAATAGCAGGGTACTTAAAGACCGTGCTAACAGGATCTCTACTAATCCAATAGCAGGGTACTGAAAGACAGTGCTAACAGGATCTCTACTAATCCAATAGCAGGGTACTGAAAGACCGTGCTAACAGGATCTCTACTAATCCAATAGCAGGGTGTTTAAAGACCATGCTAACAGGATCTCTACTAATCCAATAGCAGGGTGTTTAAAGACCATGCTAACAGGATCTCTACTAATCCAATAGCAGGGTGCTTAAAGACCATGCTAACAGGATCTCTACTAATCCAATAGCAGGTTTCTTAAAGACCATGCTAACAGAAGCTGTACTAATCCAATAGCAGGCTACTGAAAGACCATACTAACAGAAGCTCTACTAATCCAATAGCAGGGTGTTTTAAAGACCATGCTAACAGGATCTCTACTAATCCAATAGCAGGGTACTGAAAGACCGTGCTAACAGGATCTCTACTAATCCAATAGCAGGGTGTTTAAAGACCATGCTAACAGGATCTCTACTAATCCAATAGCAGGCTACTGAAAGACCATGCTAACAGGATCTCTACTAATCCAACAGCAGGGTGTTTAAAGACCATGCTAACAGGATCTCTACTAATCTAATAGCAGGCTACTGAAAGACCATGCTAACAGGATCTCTACTAATCCAATAGCAGGGTGTTTAAAGACCATGCTAACAGGATCTCTACTAATCCAATAGCAGGGTGTTTAAAGACCATGCTAACAGGATCTCTACTAATCCAATAGCAGGGTGTTTAAAGACCATGCTAACAGGATCTCTACTAATCTAATAGCAGGGTACTGAAAGACCATGCTAACAGGATCTCTACTAATCCAATAGCAGGGTACTTAAAGACCGTGCTAACAGGATCTCTACTAATCCAATAGCAGGGTACTGAAAGACAGTGCTAACAGGATCTCTACTAATCCAATAGCAGGGTACTGAAAGACCGTGCTAACAGGATCTCTACTAATCCAATAGCAGGGTGTTTAAAGACCATGCTAACAGAAGCTGTACTAATCCAATAGCAGGCTACTGAAAGACCATGCTAACAGAAGCTGTACTAATCCAATAGCAGGCTACTGAAAGACCATGCTAACAGGATCTCTACTAATCCAATAGCAGGGTGTTTAAAGACCATGCTAACAGGATCTCTACTAATCCAATAGCAGGGTGTTTAAAGACCATGCTAACAGGATCTCTACTAATCCAATAGCAGGGTACCTAAAGACCATGCTAACAGGATCTCTACTAATCCAATAGCAGGGTGTTTAAAGACCATGCTAACATGATCTCTACTAATCCAATAGCAGGGTGTTTAAAGACCATGCTAACAGGATCTCTACTAATCCAATAGCAGGGTGTTTAAAGACCATGCTAACAGGATCTCTACTAATCCAATAGCAGGCTACTGAAAGACCATGCTAACAGGATCTCTACTAATCCAATAGCAGGGTGTTTAAAGACCATGCTAACAGGATCTCTACTAATCCAATAGCAGGATGTTTAAAGACCATGCTAACAGGATCTCTACTAATCCAATAGCAGGGTGTTTAAAGACCATGCTAACAGGATCTCTACTAATCTAATAGCAGGGTACTGAAAGACCATGCTAACAGGATCTCTACTAATCCAATAGCAGGGTACTTAAAGACCGTGCTAACAGGATCTCTACTAATCCAATAGCAGGGTACTGAAAGACAGTGCTAACAGGATCTCTACTAATCCAATAGCAGGGTGTTTAAAGACCATGCTAACAGAAGCTGTACTAATCCAATAGCAGGCTACTGAAAGACCATACTAACAGAAGCTCTACTAATCCAATAGCAGGGTGTTTTAAAGACCATGCTAACAGGATCTCTACTAATCCAATAGCAGGGTACTGAAAGACCATGCTAACAGGATCTCTACTAATCCAATAGCAGGGTACCTAAAGACCATGCTAACAGGATCTCTACTAATCCAATAGCAGGGTGTTTAAAGACCATGCTAACATGATCTCTACTAATCCAATAGCAGGGTGTTTAAAGACCATGCTAACAGGATCTCTACTAATCCAATAGCAGGGTGTTTAAAGACCATGCTAACAGGATCTCTACTAATCCAATAGCAGGGTACTTAAAGACCGTGCTAACAGGATCTCTACTAATCCAATAGCAGGGTGTTTAAAGACCATGCTAACAGGATCTCTACTAATCCAATAGCAGGGTGTTTAAAGACCATGCTAACAGGATCTCTACTAATCCAATAGCAGGCTACTGAAAGACCATGCTAACAGGATCTCTACTAATCTAATAGCAGGGTACTGAAAGACCATGCTAACAGGATCTCTACTAATCCAATAGCAGGGTACTTAAAGACCGTGCTAACATGATCTCTACTAATCTAATAGCAGGGTACTTATTAAAGACCATGCTAACAGGATCTCTACTAATCCAATAGCAGGGTACTGAAAGACCATGCTAACAGGATCTCTACTAATCCAATAGCAGGGTGTTTAAAGACCATGCTAACAGGATCTCTACTAATCCAATAGCAGGCTACTGAAAGACCATGCTAACAGGATCTCTACTAATCCAATAGCAGGGTGTTTAAAGACCATGCTAACAGGATCTCTACTAATCCAATAGCAGGGTGTTTAAAGACCATGCTAACAGGATCTCTACTAATCCAATAGCAGGGTACTGAAAGACCATGCTAACAGGATCTCTACTAATCCAATAGCAGGGTACCTAAAGACCATGCTAACAGGATCTCTACTACAGTAATCAGCTCTCCTCAGACTAGTGGGGAAATCGAAACCCAGGGCTGTGTCTAAAATGATACCCTATAGGCCCTGGTCCAAAGTAGTGCACTATATGGGGAATGGGGTGCCATTTGGGAAGCACTCTGGAGATCCAGTGGCTTGTCTTAACACAGAACAGTTTATTGGCTCCATTTGTCTCAGGACAAACATTGTGAATCTATTGTTTGTTTGTTCTTCTGGCTAAGTCTCTCTCTCAAAGACTGATCATTTCCAGGCCGCTGGATTCCCTCTGTGTGTTTTGTTCTTCTGGCTAAGACTCTCTCTCTCAAAGACTGATAATTTCCAGGCCGCTGGATTCCCTCTGTGTGTTTGTGTGACTGACTGATTTGTTTTTGGTCATTATGCGGTCGGTCAGTCGGTCAGCTGTGTTCGTGTGTGGGCTTAGAGGAAGTGTGTGTGGGGGGTGGGGGGGGGGGACCTTAGAGGAAGTGTGTTTTTATGGGGGAGAACTGAAGGATATTGACCGTCCGTCAAGCGTGTTTCAGAGGGGGAACTGAAGGATATTGACCAGCATGTTTCAGAGGGGAAACTGAAGGATATTGACCAGCATGTTTCAGAGGGGGAACTGAAGGATATTGACCAGCGTGTTTCAGAGGGGAAACTGAAGGATATTGACCAGCGTGTTTCAGAGGGGAAACTGAAGGATATTGACCAGCGTGTTTCAGAGGGGGAACTGAAGGATATTGACCAGCGTGTTTCAGAGGGGAAACTGAAGGATATTGACCAGCGTGTTTCAGAGGGGGAACTGAAGGATATTGACCAGCGTGTTTCAGAGGGGAAACTGAAGGATATTGACCAGCGTGTTTCAGAGGGGGAACTGAAGGATATTGACCAGCATGTTTCAGAGGGGAAACTGAAGGATATTGACCAGCGTGTTTCAGAGGGGGAACTGAAGGATATTGACCAGCATGTTTCAGAGGGGAAACTGAAGGATATTGACCAGCATGTTTCAGAGGGGAAACTGAAGGATATTGACCAGCATGTTTCAGAGGGGAAACTGAAGGATATTGACCAGCGTGTTTCAGAGGGGGAACTGAAGGATATTGACCAGCGTGTGTGTGTGTGTGTGTGTGTGTGTGTGTGTGTGTGTGTGTGTGGGTGCGAGTGCGTGTGCGTGTGTGTGTGCGAGTGCGTGTGTGTGTGTGTGTGAGACCTACACAGTGTTAACAAAGCCTAACCAAGACATTTGAGTGGAAACGTTTCACAATGAAACTGTGAGAGCATTCAACAGTCTGCGATGTGTCTCTTTTCTTCAATCCATTTCTTTCTCTTCTCATTCTCATGACTCAATCGGGAATTTCTGAGTCAGCCAGCCTTGTTAACAAACCCCTGACGTTCCTCTGTCTTTCACTGTTATCCAGCCTTGTTAACTAATCCCTGATGTTCCTCTGTCTTTCACTGTTAGCCAGCCTTGTTAACTAATCCCTGAAGTTCCTCTGTCCTTCACTGTTAGCCAGCCTTGTTAACTAATCCCTGAAGTTCCTCTGTCCTTCACTGTTAGCCAGCCCTGTTAACTAATCCCTGAAGTTCCTCTGTAATTCACTGTTAGCCAGCCTTGTTAACTAATCCCTGATGTTCCTCTGTCCTTCACTGTTAGCCAGCCTTGTTAACTAATCCCTGATGTTCCTCTGTCCTTCACTGTTAGCCAGCCTTGTTAACTAATCCCTGATGTTCCTCTGTCCTTCACTGTTAGCCAGCCTTGTTAACTAATCCCTGATGTTCCTCTGTCCTTCACTGTTAGCCAGCCTTGTTTACTCACCCCAGCACCATGGTCCTAACCTAACCCCACCACTACGTTCCTGACCTAACCCCACCACTACGTTCCTGACCTAACCCCACCACTATGTTCCTGACCTAACCCTAACCCCAACACTATGTTCCTGACCTAACCCCACCACTATGTTCCTGACCTAACCCCACCACTATGTTCCTGACCTAACCCCACCACTATGTTCCTGACCTAACCCCACCACTATGTTCCTGACCTAACCCCACCACTATGTTCCTGACCTAACCCCACCACTATGTTCCTGACCTAACCCCAACACCATGTTCCTGACCTAACCCCACCACTATGTTCCTGACCTAACCCCAACACCATGTTCCTGACCTAACCCCACCACTATGTTCCTGACCTAACCCCACCACTATGTTCCTGACCTAACCCCACCACTATGTTCCTGACCTAACCCCACCACTATGTTCCTGACCTAACCCCACCACTATGTTCCTGACCTAACCCCACCACTATGTTCCTGACCTAACCCCACCACTATGTTCCTGACCTAACCCCAACACCATGTTCCTGACCTAACCCCACCACTATGTTCCTGACCTGTACTGAACCAGCATTATTAACTAACCCCAACACTATGTTCCTGACCTAACCCCACCACTATGTTCCTGACCTAACCCCACCACTATGTTCCTGACCTAACCCCACCACTATGTTCCTGACCTAACCCCACCACTATGTTCCTGACCTAATCCCACCACTATGTTCCTGACCTGTACTGAACCAGCCTTGTTAACTAACCCCAAAACTGTTCCTGACCTAACCCCACCACTATGTTCCTGACCTAACCCCACCACTATGTTCCTGACATAACCCTAACCCCACCACTATGTCCCTGACCTAAACCCACCACTATGTTCCTGACCTGTACTGAACCAGCCTTGTTAACTAACCCCAACACTGTTCCTGACCTAACCCCACCACTATGTTCCTGACCTAACCCCACCACTATGTTCCTGACCTAACCCCACCACTATGTTCCTGACCTAACCCCACCACTATGTTCCTGACCTAACCCCACCACTATGTTCCTGACCTAACCCCAACACTATGTTCCTGACCTAACCCCACCACTATGTTCCTGACCTAACCCCACCACTATGTTCCTGACCTAACCCCACCACTACGTTCCTGACCTAACCCCACCACTACGTTCCTGACCTAACCCCACCACTATGTTCCTGACCTAACCCCACCACTACGTTCCTCACCTAACCCCACCACTACGTTCCTGACCTAACCCCACCACTATGTTCCTGACTTAACCCCACCACTATGTTCCTGACCTAATCCCACCACTATGTTCCTGACCTGTACTGAACCAGCCTTGTTAACTAACCCCAAAACTGTTCCTGACCTAACCCCACCACTATGTTCCTGACCTAACCCCACCACTATGTTCCTGACATAACCCTAACCCCACCACCATGTCCCTGACCTAAACCCACCACTATGTTCCTGACCTGTACTGAACCAGCCTTGTTAACTAACCCCAACACTGTTCCTGACCTAACCCCACCACTATGTTCCTGACCTAACCCTAACACCATGTTCCTGACCTAACCCCACCACTATGTTCCTGACCTAACCCCACCACTATGTTCCTGACCTAACCCCACCACTATGTTCCTGACCTAACCCCAACACCATGTTCCTGACCTAACCCCACCATTATGTTCCTGACCTAACCCCAACACTATGTTCCTGACCTGTACTGAACCAGCCTTGATAACTAACCCCACCACTATGTTCCTGACCTAACCCCACCACTATGTTCCTGACCTGTACTGAACCAGCATTATTAACTAACCCCAACACTATGTTCCTGACCTAACCCCACCACTATGTTCCTGACCTAACCCTAACACCATGTTCCTGACCTAACCCCACCAC
>NC_048587.1:6098509-6106009 GCF_013265735.2 Oncorhynchus mykiss | reverse complement strand
CGACCAAGAATATGTTTTTCGCGACACGGACCCTGTGTTCTGCCTTACAAACAGGACAACGGAGTGGATCCCATGCAGCGACCCAAAAAAACGAGGCGGTCTTCTGGTCCGTGCACCACTCCCTAGCATTCTTCTTGCCAATGTCCAGTCTCTTGACAACAAGGTTGATGAAATCCGAGCAAGGGTAGCATTCCAGAGGGACATCAGAGACTGTAACGTTCTTTGCTTCACGGAAACGTGGCTCACTGGAGAGACGCTATCCGAGGCGGTGCAGCCAACGGGTTTCTCCACGCATCGCACCGACAGAAACAAACATCTTTCTGGTAAGAAGAGGGGCGGGGGCGTATGCTTTATGGCTAACGTGACATGGTGTGATGAAAGAAACATACAGGAACTCAAATCCTTCTGTTCACCTGATTTAGAATTCCTCACAATCAAATGTAGACCGCATTATCTACCAAGAGAATTCTCTTCGATTATAATCACAGCCGTATATATCCCCCCCCAAGCAGACACATCGATGGCTCTGAATGAACTTTATTTGACTCTTTGCAAACTGGAAACCATTTATCCGGAGGCTGCATTCATTGTAGCTGGGGATTTTAACAAGGCTAATCTGAAAACAAGACTCCCTAAATTTTATCAGCATATCGATTGCGCAACCAGGGGTGGAAAGACCTTGGATCATTGTTACTCTAACTTCCGCGACGCATATAAGGCCCTGCCCCGCCCCCCTTTCGGAAAAGCTGACCACGACTCCATTTTGTTGATCCCTGCCTACAGACAGAAACTAAAACAAGAGGCTCCCACGCTGAGGTCTGTCCAACGCTGGTCCGACCAAGCTGACTCCACACTCCAAGACTGCTTCCATCACGTGGACTGGGACATGTTTCGTATTGCGTCAGACAACAACATTGACGAATACGCTGATTCGGTGTGCGAGTTCATTAGAACGTGCATTGAAGATGTCGTTCCCATAGCAATGATTAAAACATTCCCTAACCAGAAACCGTGGATTAATGGCAGCATTCGCGTGAAACTGAAAGCGCAAACCACTGCTTTTAATCAGGGCAAGGTGTCTGGTAACATGACCGAATACAAACAGTGCAGCTATTCCCTCCGCAAGGCTATCAAACAAGCTAAGCGTCAGTACAGAGACAAAGTAGAATCTCAATTCAACGGCTCAGACACAAGAGGCATGTGGCAGGGTCTACAGTCAATCACGGACTACAGGAAGAAATCCAGCCCAGTCACGGACCAGGATGTCCTGCTCCCAGGCAGACTAAATAACTTTTTTGCCCGCTGTGAGGACAATACAGTGCCACTGACACGGCCTGCAACGAAAACATGCGGTCTCTCCTTCACTGCAGCCGAGGTGAGTAAGACATTTAAACGTGTTAACCCTCGCAAGGCTGCAGGCCCAGACGGCATCCCCAGCCGCGCCCTTTAGAGCATGCGCAGACCAGCTGGCCGGTGTGTTTACGGACATATTCAATCAATCCCTATACCAGTCTGCTGTTCCCACATGCTTCAAGAGGGCCACCATTGTTCCTGTTCCCAAGAAAGCTAAGGTAACTGAGCTAAACGACTACCGCCCCGTAGCACTCACTTCCGTCATCATGAAGTGCTTTGAGAGACTAGTCAAGGACCATATCACCTCCACCCTACCTGACACCCTAGACCCACTCCAATTTGCTTACCGCCCAAATAGGTCCACAGACGATGCAATCTCAACCACACTGCACACTGCCCTAACCCATCTGGACAAGAGGAATACCTACGTGAGAATGCTGTTCATTGACTACAGCTCGGCATTCAACACCATAGTACCCTCCAAGCTCGTCATCAAGCTCGAGACCCTGGGTCTCGACCCCGCCCTGTGCAACTGGGTACTGGACTTCCTGACGGGCCGCCCCCAGGTGGTGAGGGTAGGCAACAACATCTCCTCCCCGCTGATCCTCAACACTGGGGCCCCACAAGGGTGCGTTCTGAGCCCTCTCCTGTACTCCCTGTTCACCCACGACTGCGTGGCCACGCACGCCTCCAACTCAATCATCAAGTTTGCGGACGACACAACAGTGGTAGGCTTGATTACCAACAACGACGAGACGGCCTACAGGGAGGAGGTGAGGGCCCTCGGAGTGTGGTGTCAGGAAAATAACCCCACACTCAACGTCAACAAAACTAAGGAGATGATTGTGGACTTCAGGAAACAGCAGAGGGAACACCCCCCTATCCACATCGATGGAACAGTAGTGGAGAGGGTAGCAAGTTTTAAGTTCCTCGGCATACACATCACAGACAAACTGAATAGGTCCACTCACACAGACAGCATTGTGAAGAAGGCGCAGCAGCGCCTCTTCAACCTCAGGAGGCTGAAGAAATTCGGCTTGTCACCAAAGGCACTCACAAACTTCTACAGATGCACAATCGAGAGCATCCTGGCGGGCTGTATCACCGCCTGGTACGGCTACTGCTCCGCCCTCAACCGTAAGGCTCTCCAGAGGGTAGTGAGGTCTGCACAACGCATCACCGGGGGCAAGGCGAGGTCAGTACAGGTGCATCAAAGCTGGGACCGAGAGACTGAAAAACAGCTTCTATCTCAAGGCCATCAGACTGTTAAACAGCCACCACTAACATTGAGTGGCTGCTGCCAACACACTGACACTGACTCAACTCCAGCCACTTTAATAATGGGAATTGATGGGAAATTATGTAAATATATCACTAGCCACTTTAAACAATGCTACCTTATATAATGTTACCCTACATTATTCATCTCATATGCATACGTATATACTGTACTCTATATCATCGACTGTATCCTTATGTAATACATGTATCACTAGCCACTTTAACTATGCCACTTTGTTTACATACTCATCTCATATGTATATACTGTACTCGATACCATCTACTGTATCTTGCCTATGCTGCTCTGTACCATCACTCATTCATATATCCTTATGTACATATTCTTTATCCCCTTACACTGTGTACAAGACAGTAGTTTTGGAATTGTTAGTTAGATTACTTGTTATTACTGCATTGTCGGAACTAGAAGCACAAGCATTTCGCTACACTCGCATTAACATCTGCTAACCATGTGTATGTGACAAATAAAATTTGATTTGATTTGATTTGATTAAAACGTTTTCTATCAGCTCAGTCAGGGCTCGTCTTACTGAAAGAAAGTTACAATGGCAGGGTGGGTTTTACACATATGGAAGTGTGCTCTTTATAGAGCTAATCAGATGTAAATCATGTAAATCATCACAACGCTTCATTTCCTTTTGGAAAGTCAATGGTTGCGCTCAATGTTTCCCTCTCGGGTTGTGGTCAATGTTTCCCTCTCAGGTTGTGGTCAATGTTTCCCTCTCGGGTTGTGGTCAATGTTTCCCTCTCAGGTTGTGGTCAATGTTTCCCTCTCGGGTTGTGGTCAATGTTTCCCTCTCAGGTTGTGGTCAATGTTTCCCTCTCAGGTTGTGGTCAATGTTTCCCTCTCAGGTTGTGGTCAATGTTTCCCTCTCGGGTTGTGGTCAATGTTTCCCTCTCAGGTTGTGGTCAATGTTTCCCTCTCAGGTTGTGGTCAATGTTTCCCTCTCAGGTTGTGGTCAATGTTTCCCTCTCGGGTTGTGGTCAATGTTTCCCTCTCAGGTTGTGGTCAATGTTTCCCTCTCGGGTTGTGGTCAATGTTTCCCTCTCAGGTTGTGGTCTATGTTTCCCTCTCAGGTTGTGGTCAATGTTTCCCTCTCAGGTTGTGGTCAATGTTTCCCTCGCAGGTTGTGGTCAATGTTTCCCTCTCAGGTTGTGGTCAATGTTTCCCTCTCGGGTTGTGGTCAATGTTTCCCTCTCAGGTTGTGGTCAATGTTTCCCTCTCGGGTTGTGGTCTATGTTTCCCTCTCGGGTTGTGGTCAATGTTTCCCTCGCAGGTTGTGGTCAATGTTTCCCTCTCGGGTTGTGGTCAATGTTTCCCTCTCTGGTTGTGGTCAATGTTTCCCTCGCAGGTTGTGGTCAATGTTTCCCTCTCAGGTTGTGTTCCTCCTTCCCTGTTCTTTCAGCTATACCAGAAAGAGATGAGAAGGAGGACAGGATACAGCTATACTAGAAAGAGAAGAGGGGAAGGAGACTCTAGGTACAGTAGAATGAGAAGAAAAGAGGGGAGGGGAGAGGAGGAAGGAGGCTAGCTACAGTAGAAAGAGAAGAGGGGAGAGGAGGTAGGAGACTAGCTACAGCAGAACGAGAAGAGGGGAGGGTATGTACACCAGCAGCCATGGTATGTCCTGCAGGTAGGAGACTAGCTACAGTAGAAAGAGAAGAGGGGAGGGTATGTACACCAGCAGCCATGGTATGTCCTGCAGGTAGGAGACTAGCTACAGTAGAACGAGAAGAGAAGAGGGGAGAGGAGGTAGGAGACTAGCTACAGCAGAACGAGAAGAGGGGAGGGTATGTACACCAGCAGCCATGGTATGTCCTGCAGGTAGGAGACTAGCTACAGTAGAACGAGAAGAGGGGAGGGTATGTACACCAGCAGCCATGGTATGTCCTGCAGGTAGGAGACTAGCTGCAGTAGAACGAGAAGAGGGGAGGGTATGTACACCAGTAGCCATGGTATGTCCTGCAGGTAGGAGACTAGCTACAGTAGAACGAGAAGAGGGGAGGGTATGTACACCAGCAGCCATGGTATGTCCTGCAGGTAGGAGACTAGCTACAGTAGAACGAGAAGAGGGGAGGGTATGTACACCAGCAGCCATGGTATGTCCTGCAGGTAGGAGACTAGCTGCAGTAGAACGAGAAGAGGGGAGGGTATGTACACCAGTAGCCATGGTATGTCCTGCAGGTAGGAGACTAGCTACAGTAGAACGAGAAGAGGGGAGGGTATGTACACCAGCAGCCATGGTATGTACTGCAGGTAGGAGACTAGCTACAGTAGAACGAGAAGAGGGGAGGGTATGTACACCAGCAGCCATGGTATGTCCTGCAGGTAGGAGACTAGCTACAGTAGAACGAGAAGAGGGGAGGGTATGTACACCAGCAGCCATGGTATGTCCTGCAGGTAGGAGACTAGCTACAGTAGAACGAGAAGAGGGGAGGGTATGTACACCAGCAGCAATGGTATGTCCTGCAGGTAGGAGACTAGCTACAGCAGAACGAGAAGAGGGGAGGGTATGTACACCAGCAGCCATGGTATGTACTGCAGGTAGGAGACTAGCTACAGCAGAACGAGAAGAGGGGAGGGTATGTACACCAGCAGCAATGGTATGTCCTGCAGGTAGGAGACTAGCTACAGCAGAACGAGAAGAGGGGCGGGTACGTACACCAGCAGCCATGGTATGTACTGTGTTATTTATACGTACAGTACACAGCTGTGGCGGTGGGTTAGTGGCCACGTCATCAGATCAGTTCTGCCACTGTATCGTCACAAAGGTCAGGGCTCTCTATAACGGAACACGGTTCATTTAAGTGACAAGGGATCATGTGCTGCGTGAAATGAATACAGTGTCAAATTGCAATCGTCTCTGTTCAACGCCGCCAGAGGCATTGCTTCACTACAGCACCAGCCGGCAATATCCGGGATAGCACGTTTAAGATAGCACTGAGCTTCTTATTCGTTTTAATATATTATATTCTGTTTTTTCTGACTTTATTTATTAGAACGATAGAGAGAAGTTGTGTCCAAGTCCAGGAGGATGGATTCCAACCTATCCCCGACGCCGTAGAAATGTGTGTCGAGGCTGCAGCATTACTGCTAGTCTACCAGCATCTCTGACTGACCTGAGACCTGGAGACCACCAGCCAGTCCACCAGCATCTCTGACTAACCTGAGACTTAGAGACCACCTGCCGGTCCACCAGCATCTCTTTAACTGACTGACCTGAGACATGGAGACCACCAGCCGGTCCACCAGCATCTCTTTAACTGACTGACCTGAGACATGGAGATCACCAGCCGGTCCACCAGCATCTCCTTAACTGACTGACCTGAGACATGGAGGCCACCAGCCAGTCTACCAGCATCTCTTTAACTGACTGACCTGAGACATGGAGACCACCAGCCAGTCCACCAGCATCTCTTTAACTGACTGACCTGAGACATGGAGACCACCAGCCAGTCTACCAGCATCTCTTTAACTAACTGACCTGAGACCTAGAGACCACCAGCCGGTCCACCAGCATCTCCTTAACTGACTGACCTGAGACCTAGAGACCACCAGCCAGTCTACCAGCATCTCTTTAACTGACTGACCTGAGACATGGAGACAACCAGCCAGTCTACCAGCATCTCTGACTGACCTGAGACATGGAGACCACCAGCCAGTCTACCAGCATCTCTTTAACTAACTGACCTGAGACATAGAGACCACCAGCCAGTCCACCAGCATCTCTGACTGACCTGAGACATGGAGACCACCAGCCAGTCTACCAGCATCTCTTCAACTGACTGACCTGATACATGGAGACCACCAGCCAGTCTACCAGCATCTCATTAACTGTCTGACCTGAGACACGGAGACTACCAGCCGGTCTACCAGCATCCCTTTAACTGACTGACCTGAGACATGGAGACCACCAGCCAGTCTACCAGCATCTCTTTAACTGACTGACCTGAGACATGGAGACCACCAGCCAGTCTACCAGCATCTCTTTAACTGACTGACCTGAGACATGGAGACCACCAGCCGGTCCACCAGCATCTCCTTAACTGACTGACCTGAGACATGGAGACCACCTGCCAGTCTACCAGCATCTCCTTAACTGACTGACCTGAGACATGGAGACCACCAGCCAGTCTACCAGCATCTCTTTAACTGACTGACCTGACCATGGAGACCACCAGCCAGTCTACCAGCATCTCTTTAACTGACTGACCTGAGACATGGAGACCACCAGCCGGTCCACCAGCATCTCTTTAACTGACTGACCTGAGACATGGAGACCACCAGCCGGTCCACCAGTATCTCTTTAACTGACTGACCTGAGACATGGAGACCACCAGCCGGTCCACCAGCATCTCTGACTGACCTGAGACATGGAGACCACCAGCCAGTCTACCAGCATCTCTTTAACTGACTGACCTGAGACATGGAGACCACCAGCCGGTCCACCAGCATCTCTTTAACTGACTGACCTGAGACATGGAGACCACCAGCCAGTCTACCAGCATCTCCTTAACTGACTGACCTGAGACCTAGAGACCACCAGCCAGTCTACCAGCATCTCTTTAACTGACTGACCTGAGACATGGAGACAACCAGCCAGTCTACCAGCATCTCTGACTGACCTGAGACATGGAGACCACCAGCCAGTCTACCAGCATCTCTTTAACTAACTGACCTGAGACATAGAGACCACCAGCCAGTCCACCAGCATCTCTGACTGACCTGAGACATGGAGACCACCAGCCAGTCTACCAGCATCTCTTCAACTGACTGACCTGATACATGGAGACCACCAGCCAGTCTACCAGCATCTCATTAACTGTCTGACCTGAGACACGGAG
>NC_048587.1:6018509-6093509 GCF_013265735.2 Oncorhynchus mykiss | reverse complement strand
CAGCTCCTCCCCAACCCTGCTAGAAACTACAGATCATCACCAACCCTGCTAGAAACTACAGATCATCACCAACCCTGCTAGAAACTACAGATCATCACCAGTTCCTTCCCAACCCTGCTAGAAACTACAGATCACCACCAGCTCCTCCCCAACCCTGCTAGAAACTACAGATCATCACCAACCCTGCTAGAAACTACAGATCATCACCAGTTCCTCCCCAACCCTGCTAGAAACTACAGATCATCACCAGTTCCTCCCCAACCCTGCTAGAAACTACAGATCATCACCAGTTCCTCCCCAACCCTGCTAGAAACTACAGATCATCACCAGTTCCTCCCCAACCCTGCTACAAACTACAGATCATCACCAGTTCCTCCCCAACCCTGCTAGAAACTACAGATCATCACCAGTTCCTCCCCAACCCTGCTACAAACTACAGATCATCACCAGTTCCTCCCCAACCCTTCTAGAAACTACAGATCATCACCAGTTCCTCCCCAACCCTGCTACAAACTACAGATCATCACCAGTTCCTCCCCAACCCTTCTAGAAACTACAGATCATCACCAGTTCCTCACCAACCCTTCTAGAAACTACAGATCATCACCAGTTCCTCCCCAACCCTGCTTAGAAACTACAGATCATCACCAGTTCCTCCCCAACCCTTCTAGAAACTACAGATCATCACCAGTTCCTCCCCAACCCTGCTTAGAAACTACAGATCATCACCAGTTCCTCCCCAACCCTGCTAGAAACTCCAGTTCCTCCCCAACCCTGCTACAAACTACAGATCATCACCAGTTCCTCCCCAACCCTTCTAGAAACTACAGATCATCACCAGTTCCTCCCCAACCCTGCTTAGAAACTACAGATCATCACCAGTTCCTCCCCAACCCTGCTTAGAAACTACAGATCACCACCAGCTCCTCCCCAACCCTGCTTAGAAACTACAGATCATCACCAACCCTGCTAGAAACTTCAGTTCCTCCCCAACCCTGCTAGAAACTTCAGTTCCTCCCCAACCCTGCTAGAAACTCCAGTTCCTCCCCAACCCTGCTACAAACTCCAGTTCCTCCCCAACCCTGCGAGAAACTCCAGTTCCTCCCCAACCCTGCTAGAAACTCCAGTTCCTCCCCAACCCTGCTAGAAACTCCAGTTCCTCCCCAACCCTGCTAGAAACTCCAGTTCCTCCCCAACCCTGCTAGAAACTCCAGATCACCATTTGTTCCATGAAACATTTATTATGAGAACCAGAAATCGTATATTTCATCAGGAGCAGCGAGTGTTTCTTTTGTGATAATATTTATATAATATTTATAATGCGTTTGGAAGCAGATCCTTCAAATAAATAAATTTCACCCTTCAATTCCAATTCATCTTTCTTTTGCTTCAGCCATGTGGTTTCTCCTCAGCTGTCTAAGCAGAGAACGTGAGTCTGGCTGAAGGAAACAGCACAGCTGGCTAGTAAACACAGTCTCACACTAAGGGTCACGGTCCAAATAGCACCTTATTCCCTATGTAGTGCACTACTTTTGACCAGAGCCCTCCTATGTAGTGCACTACTTTTGACCAGAGCTCTCCTATGTAGTGCACTACTTTTGACCAGAGCCATCCTATGTAGTGCACTACTTTTGACCAGAGCCCTCCTATGTAGTGCACTACTTTTGACCAGAGCCCTCCTATGTAGTGCACTACTTTTGACCAGAGCCCTCCTATGTAGTGCACTACTTTTGGCCATAGGGTCATTTGGGACACATCCATCCATCAGATCAAGTGCTTCCAGCCAGGACAGAAACACACCACCAGACAAGACAGGATGACACCTTCAGGACAGAGACACACCACCAGACAGGACAGGATGACACCTTCAGGACAGAAACACACCACCAGACAGGACAGGATGACACCTTCAAGACAGAGACACACCACCAGACAAGACAGGATGACACCTTCAGGACAGAGACACACCACCAGACAAGACAGGATGACACCTTCAGGACAGAAACACACCACCAGACAAGACAGGATGACACCTTCAGGACAGAGACACACCACCAGACAAGACAGGATGACACCTTCAGGACAGAGACACACCACCAGACAAGACAGGATGACACCTTCAGGACAGAAACACACCACCAGACAGGACAGGATGACACCTTCAGGACAGAGACACACCACCAGACAAGACAGGATGACACCTTCAGGACAGAGACACACCATCAGACAAGACAGGATGACACCTTCAGGACAGAGACACACCACCAGACAAGACAGGATGACACCTTCAGGACAGAGACACACCACCAGACAAGACAGGATGACACCTTCAGGATAGAGACACACCACCAGACAAGACAGGATGACACCTTCAGGACAGAGACACACCACCAGACAAGACAGGATGACACCTTCAGGACAGAGACACACCACCAGACAAGACAGGATGACACCTTCAGGACAGAGACACACCACCAGACAAGACAGGATGACACCTTCAGGACAGACACACACCACCAGACAGGACAGGAACACACCACCAGACAGGACAGAGACACACCACCAGACAGGACAGGATGAAGTCTTCAGGACAGAAACACACCACCAGACAGGACAGAGACACACCACCAGACAAGACAGGATGAAACCTTCAGGACAGAGACACACCACCAGACAGGACAGAGACACACCACCAGACAGGACAGGATGAAACCATCAGGACAGAAACACACCAGACAGTGTCTAACAACCTTGAGTTCCTGGCTGACAGAGTTTCTCATCAGAGAATAAAAAGGAAACAGAAATAGTCTCACAAACACACACACACACACACACACACACATACACACACATACACACACACACACACACAACTCATAAATGAGTTACTTCACTAATGATTTCCACTCATTTCCCTTTTATATGAGATGTTGAAGACAGACACCGTGCTGGGTTCACAGTCAGCATTACTCCACTACAGCATGCTTTCACAATGCTTCTCAGACACACACACACACACACACTCACACTCACACTCTCACACACACACACAGCCAGCTTCTATCCAGTCTCCTCTTGTTTGTTTATAATCACCTGTTCCCAGCAGTTTACCCAGGGGGCATCTCTCCCCTAATCAGCCCTTAACAAGCGAGCCCCTTAACGACCATTGACCAGGTATGTACTTCCTGTTAAACGCTGCTTTGTCCAGGTTCTCACAACACAATGGGCATGATGATGTGGTTAATGATGAGTTCGTCATGCCACAACAGGAAATGCCTTAGGTAATAAACTGGGAATAAATAAATGAAATCTTCCTCCACCAACCTCTTCTCTCTTCCTCTCCTCCTCCCCCATCCTCTTCTCTCTTCCTCTCCTCCTCCTCTTCTCTCTTCCTCTCCTCCTCCCCCATCCTCTTCTCTCTTCCTCTCCTCCTCCACCAACCTCTTCTCTCTTCTTCTCCTCCTCCTCCTCCATCCTCTTCTCTCTTCCTCTCCTCCTCCTCCTCCATCCTCTTCTCTCTTCCTCTCTTCCACCAACCTCTTCTCTCTTCCTCTCCTCCTCCTCTTCTCTCTTCCTCTCCTCCTCCACCATCCTATTCTCTCTTCCTCTCCTCTCCACCAACCTCTTCTCTCTTCCTCTCCTCCTCCTCCAACCTCTTCTCTCTTGTTCTCCTCCTCCCCATCCTCTTCTCTCTTCCTCTCCTCCTCCTCCATCCTCTTCTCTCTTCCTCTCTTCCACCAACCTCTTCTCTCTTCCTCTCCTCCTCCTCTTCTCTCTTCCTCTCCTCCTCCACCATCCTATTCTCTCTTCCTCTCCTCTCCACCAACCTCTTCTCTCTTCCTCTCCTCCTCCTCCATCCTCCATTCTCTTCTCTTCCTCCAACCTGTTCTCCTGATGGTCTGTCTGTCTGCTCTGTTCTCCTGATGGTCTGTCTGTCTGCTCTGTTCTCCTGATGGTCTGTCTGTCTGCTCTGTTCTCCTGATGGTCTGTCTCTCTGCTCTGTTCTCCTGATCTATCTGTCTGACTGCTCTGATCTGCTATCCTGATAAGAAACACCTCACAGAAGTGAAAGCTTCCCCTAAACACACACACACACACATACACACATGCACAAACACACACACAGGCACATACACGGTGCACACTCCACACTGTGATATCAATGTATGCATTTTCTCAGATAGTGCTCTCCTTAGGCTAAGGAGGGTCTACCTCTGGTCAAAAGGTACAGAGGGAAATGCTGAGACACACACACACACACACACACACACACACACACACACACAGTTACTGTAGCATCTCAATAACACAGTGACTCTCTAAACCATCTGAATAAGGTGGGACGGATGTCACTGTTCTGTTCTCTTAAAGGTCTGTCTGTCTGCTCTGTTCTGTTCTCCTAAAGGTCTGTCTGACTGCTCTGTTCTCCTAAAGGTCTGTCTGTCTGTTCTCCTACAGGTCTGTCTGTCTGCTCTGTTCTGTTCTCCTAAAGGTCTGTCTGACTGCTCTGTTCTCCTAAAGGTCTGTCTGTCTGTTCTCCTACAGGTCTGTCTGTCTGCTCTGTTCTGTTCTCCTAAAGGTCTGTCTGACTGCTCTGTTCTCCTAAAGGTCTGTCTGTCTGTTCTGTTCTTCTAAAGGTCTGTCTGACTGCTCTGTTCTGTTCTCCTAAAGGTCTGTCTGTCTGTTCTGTTCTCCTAAAGGTCTGTCTGTCTGCTCTGTTCTGTTCTCCTAAAGGTCTGTCTGACTGCTCTGTTCTGTTCTCCTAAAGGTCTGTCTGTCTGCTCTGTTCTGTTCTCCTAAAGGTCTGTCTGTCTGTTCTGTTCTCCTAAAGGTCTGTCTATCTGTTCTGTTCTGTTCTCCTAAAGGTCTGTCTGTCTGTTCTGTTCTCCTAAAGGTCTGTCTGTCTGTTCTGCTCTCCTAAAGGTCTGTCTGCTCTGTTCTGTTCTCCTAAAGGTCTGTCTGTCTGTTCTGTTCTCCTAAAGGTCTGTCTGTCTGTTCTGTTCTCCTAAAGGTCTGTCTGACTGCTCTGTTCTGTTCTCCTAAAGGTCTGTCTGTCTGCTCTGTTCTGTTCTCCTAAAGGTCTGTCTGTCTGTTCTGTTCTCCTAAAGGTCTGTCTATCTGTTCTGTTCTGTTCTCCTAAAGGTCTGTCTGTCTGTTCTGCTCTCCTAAAGGTCTGTCTGCTCTGTTCTGTTCTCCTAAAGGTCTGTCTGTCTGTTCTGTTCTCCTAAAGGTCTGTCTGTCTGCTCTGTTCTGTTCTCCTAAAGGTCTGTCTGTCTGTTCTGTTCTCCTAAAGGTCTGTCTGTCTGTTCTGTTCTCCTAAAGGTCTGTCCGTCTGCTCTGCTCCTCTAAACCATCTGAATAAGATGTGATTGATGTGTTATGCTCTTGATCTTAGTTACCTTTCAACTATAATTCTACTAAAGTTGTCATGGTTTTAAGATGGTTGTGAGACCTTCATCTTAATAGAATATCATCAGTGAAACTGAAATCTCTCCGTCTACTTAATTACTAAATGTTTTACAATTCACAATTGCATAAATCTGGCACCTTGCTCCAATGACACCTTACCCAAGTTATTTTCTGATTGTATATTATAGCAGGGCGTCGTCGTACATTATATGAGTGTTATAACCAAGTGTTTATAACGCCGGCGTATTGATTTCACTGATTTAAAGAATGATGCAGATGTAATGGATGTGAAAGGGCTAGCTTAGTTCGCGGTGGTGCGCGCTAAATAGCGTTTCAATCGTTGACGTCACTCGCTCTGAGACCTTGAAGTAGTGACTCCCCTCTGCAAGGGCCGCGGCTTTTGTGGAGCGATGGGTAACGATGCTTCGTGGGTGACTGTTGTTGATCTGTGCAAAGGATCCCTGGTTCGCGCCCGGGTATGGGCGAGGGGACGGTCTAAAGTTATACTGTTACATAGAAACCAAACATGCAAAAGACCGAACCCACTGGGCACAGACGTCAATTCAACGTTGGTTCAACGTTATTTCATTTAAATTGCGTAGTAACAACGTTGATTCAACCAGTGTTTGCCCAGGGGGAAATGTCAGATATAGTTGTCAGACAATAATTCATATTTTTAAATAAATGTTTTCTTTGATTCATCTTTTAAAATCTAGCGCCTTTTTTCTTTGCAAAGCCAAGAAGAAATAATGCATTTGTCAAAATACATTTCATTCGGTCTCCACTTCTTACCTTCAGTGGTCTTGTTGGAGGAGCGCACATCTTCACCGAAGCATACTGTAATTGACAAGACGTGAAGAGCTATCAAAAACACGGTAAACTTCTGACTCCCGTAGGTCTGACTCCCGTAGGTCTGACTCCGGTAGGTCTGACTCCGGTAGGTCCGCCGGTAGGTCATTGTGCTGGTGTACGGCAGCGGATGAACGAACGGGTCGAGACTATCCAACTGTCTCACGGCAGCACGACCATAATATACAGTGGAACAGCTGATGTGTAACACCCAAAGGACTTCGTGAAATATGATCAAGTCTGAGGAAAGAGAGACGGTTAGGAAATCCTTCTCAGTCCTCACCCACTACGCTCCAGCAACCTCAGACTCCCCTGTAACAGACTTTACATCCAACGATGTTAAAAGCGCATCAAGCACTTTGGAGAGAAGCCCCACAATTTGACCAGTAAACGTGTCATTAACTACATTGAAATAGGTAGTCGTGGTCGTTTATTTTCCTTCCGATGACAACAGTTAGGGAGTTCCTCCAAAAAAAAGAAATTTACAGACTAGCGAAGTGTTGTCTTTCGTTAACGAGACCATGTGCTTCTCCGTCAATCCGTCTTTACATTCGCCGTCCGCAAAGGCGCGCCGTTATAAGCGCTTTTCTGCGCTGCAGCAAGAGACACAGAGAGAGAGAGAGGAGAGAGAGAGAGAGAGGAGAGAGTACACTTAGAGGACTTGAATAATATATTTCAGACACAACCTCTCCCAGCAGAGGTCATTCTGGTTCAATATTTTATTCAGCAGCCGTAAGAGACAGTCGACTTGAAAGCAGTTAAGGTGGGTGTGTAATTTTTTTTTTTAATAATTGAACCTTTTATTTAACTAGGTAAGTCAGTTAATTAAGAACAAATTCTTATTTTCATTGACGGCCTAGGAACACTGGGTTAACTGCCTTGTCCAGGGGCAAAACGACAGCTTTGTACCTTGTCAGCTCAGGGATTTGAAATTGCAACTTTTCGGTTACTAGTCCAACGCTCTAACCACTAGGCCACCCTGCCCGCCTATATGGCGGACTAGGCCACCCTGCCCGCCTATATGGCGGACTAGGCTACCCTGCCGCGCCTATATGGCGGACTAGGCTACCCTGCCGCGCCTATATGGCGGACTAGGCTACCCTGCCGCGCAGATTTGGCGGACAAGGCTACCCTGCCGCGCAGATTTGGCGGACAAGGCTACCCTGCCGCGCCGATTTGGCGGACTAGGCTACCCTGCCGCGCCTATATGGCGGGTGTGTAAAAAGCAGTCCTGGTGGGTGTGTAAAAAGCAGTCCTGGTGGGTGTGTAAAAAGCAGTCCTGGTGGGTGTGTAAAAAACAGTCCTGGTGGGTGTGTAAAAAGCAGTCCTGGTGGGTGTGTAAAAAGCAGTCCTGGTGGGTGTGTAAAAAGCAGTCCTGGTGGGTGTGTAAAAAGCAGTCCTGGTGGGTGTGTAAAAAGCAGTCCTGGTGGGTGTGTAAAAAACAGTCCTGGTGGGTGTGTAAAAAGCAGTCCTGGTGGGTGTGTAAAAAGCAGTCCTGGTGGGTGTGTAAAAAGCAGTCCTGGTGGGTGTGTAAAAAGCAGTCCTTGGTGGGTGTTCTCATGAACCCTCCGTGTCTCCTTGAAGCTCTAAGTGAAAACATCCTCTGCCCTGTACTCACGCACATGGTCTGATTTGCTCTACAAATGCAATAGGTCTACATTTATCTATTGTAGAATAAACTAAAAACAACATCACATGTATTATGCAACATAAACTGACCAGCCTCAACACGTGGCCAGTCCTGTGAAGTGGAGAAACATTATGAGACTTCAGGATAGGCCAACAATCTATTTGCATTCAATCGTATTCATATGATATACAAAACGTTAAGGCCAACTGAAGAGGACACCCCCTGGTATTACATGGTGCTGACAGTATCTCAGAGGAAGAGGACACCCCCTGGTATTACATGGTGCTGACAGTATCTCAGAGGAAGAGGACACCCCCTGGTATTACATGGTGCTGACAGTATCTCAGAGGAAGAGGACACCCCCTGGTATTACATGGTGCTGACAGTATCTCAGAGGAAGAGTAGACCCACTGGTATTACATGGTGCTGACAGTATCTAAGAGGAAGAGGACACCCCCTGGTATTACATGGTGCTGACAGTATCTCAGAGGAAGAGGAGACCCACTGGTATTACATGGTGCTGACAGTATCTCAGAGGAAGAGGACACCCCCTGGTATTACATGGTGCTGACAGTATCTCAGAGGAAGAGGACACCCCCTGGTATTACATGGTGCTGACAGTATCTAAGAGGAAGAGGACACCCCCTGGTATTACATGGTGCTGACAGTATCTCAGAGGAAGAGGAGACCCACTGGTATTACATGGTGCTGACAGTATCTAAGAGGAAGAGGACACCCCCTGGTATTACATGGTGCTGACAGTATCTCAGAGGAAGAGGACATCCTCTGGTATTACATGGTGCTGACAGTATCTCAGAGGAAGAGGACATCCCCTGGTATTACATGGTGCTGACAGTATCTCAGAGGAAGAGGACACCCCCTGGTATTACATGGTGCTGACAGTATCTCAGAGGAAGAGGAGACCCCCTGGTATTACATGGTGCTGACAGTATCTCAGAGGAAGAGGAGACCCCCTGGTATTACATGGTGCTGACAGTATCTCAGAGGAAGAGTAGACCCACTGGTATTACATGGTGCTGACAGTATCTAAGAGGAAGAGGACATCCCCTGGTATTACATGGTGCTGACAGTATCTAAGAGGAAGAGGACACCCCCTGGTATTACATGGTGCTGACAGTATCTCAGAGGAAGAGTAGACCCACTGGTATTACATGGTGCTGACAGTATCTCAGAGGAAGAGGAGACCCCCTGGTATTACATGGTGCTGACAGTATCTCAGAGGAAGAGGAGACCCACTGGTATTACATGGTGCTGACAGTATCTAAGAGGAAGAGGACACCCCCTGGTATTACTTGGTGCTGACAGTATCTAAGAGGAAGAGGACATCCCCTGGTATTACATGGTGCTGACAGTATCTCAGAGGAAGAGGAGACCCACTGGTATTACATGGTGCTGACAGTATCTAAGAGGAAGAGGAGACCCCCTGGTATTACATGGTGCTGACAGTCTCTCAGAGGAAGAGAATAGAGGATATAGGAGGGGGAGGGAGGTGGAAGAATAGAACAAAGAGGATATAGGAGAGGGAGGGAGGTGGAAGAAGAGAATATAGGATAAGAGAGGGAGGGAGGTGGAATAATAGATAATAGAGGATAAGAGAGGGAGGGAGGTGGAAGAAGAGAATATAGGATAAGAGAGGGAGGGAGGTGGAAGAATAGAGAATAGAGGATAAGAGAGGGAGAGAGGTGGAAGAAGAGAATTTAGGATTTAAGAGAGGGAGAGAGAGAGGTGGAAGAAGAGAATTTAGGATTTAAGAGGGAGAGAGAGAGGTGGAAGAAGAGAGAATAGTGGATAAGAGAGGGAGAGAGGTGGAAGAAGAGAATTTAGGATTTAAGAGAGGGAGAGAGAGAGGTGGAAGAAGAGAATTTAGGATTTAAGAGAGGGAGAGAGAGAGGTGGAAGAAGAGAATTTAGGATTTAAGAGGGAGAGAGAGAGGTGGAAGAAGAGAGAATAGTGGATAAGAGAGGGAGAGAGGTGGAAGAAGAGAATTTAGGATTTAAGAGAGGGAGAGAGAGAGGTGGAAGAAGAGAATTTAGGATTTAAGAGAGGGAGAGAGAGAGGTGGAAGAAGAGAGAATAGTGGATATGCGAGAGGGAGGGAGGAGGAAGGAGAGAGAATAGAGGATATAAGAGAGATGGATAAACATAAGAATGACATGTATAGGAATGACTTGTATAGGAATGACTTGTATAGGAATTACTTGTATAGGAATAACATGTATAGTAATGACTTGTATAGGAATTACTTTTGTAGGAATAACTTGTATAGGAATGACTTGTATAGGAATGACTTTTGTAGGAATGACTTGCATAGGAATGACTTGTATAGGAATGACTTGTATAATAATTACTTGTTTCGGAATAACTTGTACAGAAATAACATGTATAGGAATGACTTGTATAGGAATAACTTGTAGCATATGACTCTGTGCTATCTGGACTGGACTAGAAAGGTAGCTGGCCACATGACATTCAACGCCAATTGATAGAAATACTGTTTTCCTTTTACTGCTACAGATATATCATTGAAGTGGCACAACAAATCAAATCAAATCATAGTTCATTTTGTCGCGTAAACAGATTTGCAGACGTTACAACAACAACAACAACAGCAAATTGAAGAAACGTGATATTTGCAGCACGAACCCCAGCCAGCCTCTCACTCCATTACCCACAATACATTACTATAATGAATTTGATGAGCTCACCTACATCATTACACTACAAGCAAATCAGCATATTAGCAATGCGCTTTTAATTAGCCATTTTAACTAACTGTGGTCCAGCTCTATCTATTTCACCATGTCCACTAGTGTTCATTCAGAGGCCCTGGTTGTGTCTGTGTGAGAGAGTGCCGTGATACAATGTGAAAAACATAGCCTACAGTTCTAGGTCTGAGGAATACTAGAGAAAATGTATTATATCCCAGAAATATTATGTGGGACAACAACAACAACAACCACAACAACAACTAACAACAACAACAACAACCACAACCACAACCACAACCACAACCACAACCACAACAACAACAACAACAACCACAACAACTAACAACAACAACAACAACCACAACCACAACCACAACCACAACCACAACCACAACAACAACAACAACAACCACAACCACAACAACAACCACAACCACAACCACAACAACAACCACAACCACAACAACAACCACAACCACAACCACATCCACAACCACAACCACAACAACAACAACAACAACCACAACCACAACAACAACCACAACCACAACCACAACCACAACAACAACAACAGCAACCACAACCACAACCACAACCACAACAACCACAACAACAACAACAACAACCACAACCACAACCACAACCACAACCACAACAACAACCACAACCACAACAACAACCACAACCACAACCACAACCACAACCACAACCACAACAACAACCACAACCACAACAACAACCACAACAACCACAACCACAACCACAACCACAACCACAACCACAACCACAACCACAACAACAACAACAGCAACCACAACCACAACCACAACCACAACCACAACCACAACCACAACAACAACCACAACCACAACAACAACCACAACCACAACCACAACCACAACCACAACAACAACCACAACCACAACAACAACCACAACAACAACCACAACAACAACCACAACCACAACAACAACCACAACCACAACAACAACCACAACCACAACAACAACCACAACAACAACCACAACCACAACCACAACCACAACCACAACCACAACCACAACCACAACAACAACAACAACAACAACAACCACAACAAATAACAACAACAACAACAACATCTCTCAAGAGAGATGTTATTCCCGACAGAAAAACAACATGTTCTACAATGAGTTTGGACCGGAAGACAGAACAGAACCTCAATGGAGAATCAGCTGAAAACCAAGGGCATATCCCAAATGGCACCCTATTCCCTATATAGTGCACTACTATTGACCAGCACCCACCCTATTCCCTATATAGTGCACTACTATTGACCAGAACCCACCCTATTCCCTATATAGTGCACTACTATTGACCAGGACCCACCCTATTCCCTATATAGTGCACTACTATTGACCAGTACCCTATTCCCTATATAGTGCACTACTATTGACCAGGACCCACCCTATTCCCTATATAGTGCACTACTATTGACCAGGACCCACCCTATTCCCTATATAGTGCACTACTATTGACCAGGTCCTACCCTATTCCCTATATAGTGCACTACTATTGACCAGTACCCTATTCCCTATATAGTGCACTACTATTGACCAGGACCCACCCTATTCCCTATATAGTGCACTACTATTGACCAGGACCCACCCTATTCCCTATATAGTGCACTACTATTGACCAGGACCCACCCTATTCCCTATATAGTGCACTACTATTGACCAGGTCCTACCCTATTCCCTATATAGTGCACTACTATTGACCAGGACCCACCCTATTCCCTATATAGTGCACTACTAGTGACCATGGCCCACCCTATTCCCTATATAGTGCACTACTATTGACCAGGACCCACCCTATTCCCTATATAGTGCACTACTATTGACCAGGTCCTACCCTATTCCCTATATAGTGCACTACTATTGACCAGTACCCTATTCCCTATATAGTGCACTACTATTGACCAGGACCCACCCTATTCCCTATATAGTGCACTACTATTGACCAGGACCCACCCTATTCCCTATATAGTGCACTACTATTGACCAGCACCCACCCTATTCCCTATATAGTGCACTACTATTGACCAGCACCCACCCTATTCCCTATATAGTGCACTACTATTGACCAGGTCCCACCCTATTCCCTATATAGTGCACTACTATTGACCAGCACCCACCCTATTCCCTATATAGTGCACTACTATTGACCAGCACCCTATTCCCTATATAGTGCACTACTATTGACCAGGTCCCACCCTATTCCCTACATAGTGCACTACTATTGACCAGCACCCTATTCCCTACATAGTGCACTACTCTTGACCCTATGGCTAGGTAGAGACCTGTATCTATAAGAGGACATCACCCAGAAACCACATGGTCATTGATTGACTTGTATAATCTAAAACCATTGGACTAAACAGGATAAGAGGAGTGTGATGTATATAAACCAGATGGTCATTGATTGACTTGTATAATCTAAAACCATTGGACTAAACAGGTGAAGAGGAGTGTGATGTATATAAACCAGATGGTCATTGATTGACTTGTATAATCTAAAACCATTGGACTAAACAGGATAAGAGGAGTGTGGTGTATATATTTAATATTTACATGGAACAGTCATTAGTCACCCAAACACACAACAAGTCAGGCATGTAGATACACACGTAGACAGTAAGCCAGTAGGTGGCAGTCACCAGGTCCAGTCTCTAGATTCAGTCTATGCAGATTCAGTCTACACAGATTCAGTCTCTAGATTCAGTCTATGCAGATTCAGTCTATGCAGATTCAGTCTCTAGATTCAGTCTCTAGATTCAGTCTCTAGATTCAGTCTCTAGATTCAGTCTCTAGATTCAGTCTCTAGATTCAGTCTCTAGATTCAGTCTCCAGATTCAGTCTCCAGATTCAGTCTCCAGATCCAGTCTCCAGATTCAGTCTCTAGATTCAGTCTCTAGATTCCGTCTCTAGATTCAGTCTCTAGATCATGTTCTGATTGAAACTCTGAATGATGGCAGGGTCCACAGAAACCACCCTAGACCATAGAAACCACCCTACACCACAGAAACCGCCCTACACCACAGAAACCGCCCTACACCACAGAAACCGCCCTAGACCACAGAAACCGCCCTAGACCACAGAAACCACCCTAGACCACAGAAACCACCCTAGACCACAGAAACCACCCTAGACCACAGAAACCACCCTAGACCACATAAACCACCCTAGACCTCCAAACCACAGGAACCACCCTAGACCACAGAAACCACCCTAGACCACAGAAACCACCCTAGACCACAGAAACCAACCTAGATAGAGGATCTCAGACCACATGAGATTCTGTGAAAGGGACTGAAGAGGATTTCAAAGCTTCCTTGTGACAGCAGGGTGACAGCAAGGTGACAGCAGTGTGACAACAAGGTGACAGCAAGGAGACAGCAGGGTGACAGCAGGGTGGCAACAAGGTGACAGCAAGGAGACAACAAGGTGACAGCAAGGAGACAGAAGGGTGACAGCAAGGAGACAGCAAGGTGACAGCAGGGTGACAGCAAGGTGACAGCAGGGTGACAGCAAGGTGACAGCAGGGTGACAACAAGGTGACAGCAGGGTGACAACAAGGTGACAGCAAGGAGACAGCAGGGTGACAGCAAGGAGACAGCAGCGTGACAGCACGGTGACAGCAAGGTGATAGCAGGGTGACAACAAGGTGACAGCAAGGTGACAGCAGGGTGACAGCAGGGTGACAGCAAGGTGACAGCAGGGTGACAGCAAGGTGACAGCAAGGTGACAGCAAGGTGACAGCAAGGAGACAGCAGGGTGACAGCAAGGAGACAGCAGGGTGACAGCAAGGAGACAGCAGGGTGACAACAAGGTGACAGCAAGGAGACAGCAGGGTGACAGCAGGGTGACAGCAAGGTGACAGCAGGGTGACAGCAGGGTGACAGTAAGGTGACAGCAGGGTGACAGCAAGGTGACAGCAGGGTGACAGCAGGGTGACAGCAAGGTGACAGCAGGGTGACAGCAGGGTGACAGCAAGGTGACAGCAGGGTGACAACAAGGTGACAACAAGGTGACAGCAGGGTAACAGCAAGGTGACAGCAAGGTGACAGCAGGGTGAAAGCAGGGTGAAAGCAGGGTGAAAGCAGGGTGAAAGCAGGGTCTTGTTCAATTTGTTGAAATTGTCCAATAAGAAAAAGCTGCTACAGTGTTGCCCTAGTGAGCACAACCCAAACACGAGGAAAACACGAGGAAAACACGAGGAAAACACGAGGCAAACACTTGCCAAACACAGCCCAAACACGGCCCAAACACGGCCCAAACACGGCCCAAACACGACCTAAACACGACCCAAACACGACCCAAACACGACCCAAACACGGGAGAAACGGGGGAAACGGTATCAGAAGGAGGCCAAAGAGAAGTGCTGACTCTTATTGACTTCTCCGTGCTTCTACACCTGCATTGATTGCTGTTTGGGGTTTTAGGCTGGGTTTCTGTACAGCACGGCAGCAGCAGGGTAGCCTAGTGGTTAGAGCGTTGGACTAGTAACCGAAAGGTTGCAAGTTCATATCCCCGAGCTGACAAGGTACAAATCTGTCGTTCTGCCCCTGAACAGGCAGTTAACCCACTGTTCCTAGGCCGTCATTGAAAATAAGAATTTGTTCTTAACTGACTTGCCTGGTAAAATAAATAAATAAAATAAATATCAGCTGATGTACGAAGGGCTATATAAATACATTTGATTTGATTTACCTGCCTAGCTAAATCAATACGAATAATATAAACAAGCAGGATGCATAGATAATATAGATAACATAGAAGAACAACATTTAGTGGAGACAACAATACAGTTTTTTATGGAAGGCTTCAATACAGTACACAGCCCATATGCATAGATAACATAGATAACATAGAACAACAACATTTGTTACATTGTAATCCCACAACTAAACCGGTATTCTACACATTTTTCTACACACCCTCAGAAAGATTCTGGTGAAGCAGACTGACATTCATTGGAGCTCTCAGTAGGATTTGATACGATTGGCTCAGGAGCAGTAAAACACATGGCCAGTGTGCTTCTGTGAACCAAACAGGGTTTTTGGATCATAAACAGCAGTATTATGATGAGGAAAGACGTTAAAAAAAAAAAATCATTAAAACGGTGGAACATTATAACATACATCGTTTTGTTTCATTTCTAATGACACCCATTTTCACTACAAATGTTTAAAATTTGTTTATCTTTTTTCAATGATGTTGCTTAATTATAATGTGTATTAATACTGTCGTTGGGATAATCGTCAGTCCGTCTTGATGGTTGTTGGGTCTCTCAAAGCATGGCAGTATGCTGGAAGGAGGGGGGGAGATCCCGTACGTTCGGACCATTCATCCTTGGCTTCACTCAGTGACCAGCCCTTTGAAGGACCTGTTCTAACAGTTTCTGTAAAGAGGAAAGAGAGAGAGAGAGAGCACACATCACACACTGAGCATCTATTACTGAGGGATATGCTATAGATCACGGTCATATTCTCCCTGTGAGACTCCCTCCAGAACCATCCAAAGCCCAACGAAGACTAAACAACTAAAGTCAAGAGAACTCAACTGCCCACTATCTCTCTGCTTCAGATGGGAATCAATAGCCTTTGTACCCATCCAGACATCCAGGCCACCGTGCCCACAGTCAACGGCCTGTTTTTGGTTCCACATTCAGGTTGTCTAGTCTCGTATCTATTGAAGCAGAGGAGACTGAGGCTGTGGCCTGGTTTCCTGGTTTCCTGGGCTTTCTCAGGCTGCAGGAGAGTGGAGGTGGAGGTTGATAAGACTGGGTCTGTCTGTCTGTCTGTCCGTCTGTCTGTCTGTCTGTGGGCTATGTCTGCCTGCCTGCCTGTCTGTCTGTCTGTCTGTGGGCTATGTCTGTCTGCCTGCCTGCCTGCCTGTGGGCTCTGTCTGTCTGTCTGCCTGTCTGCCTGTCTGCCTGTCTCTCTGTCTGCCTGCCTGCCTGCCTGTCTGTCTGGTCTGTCTGTCTGTCTGTCTGCCTGCCTGCGGGCTCTGTCTGCCTGTCTGTGGGCTCTGTCTGCCTGCCTGTCTGTCTGTCTGTCTGTGGGCTCTGTCTGCCCGTCTGTGGGCTCTGTCTGTCTGTCTGTCTGTCTGTGGGCTCTGTCTGTCTGCCTGTCTGTGGGCTCTGTCTGTCTGTCTGCCTGTCTGTGGGCTCTGTCTGCCTGTCTGTCTGTCTGCCTGCCGGCCTGTCTGCCTGTCTGTGGGCTCTGTCTGCCTTTCTGTCTGCCTGTCTGTCTGTCTGCCTGTCTGTTGGCTCTGTCTGTCTGTCTGCCTGTCTGTCTGCCTGTCTGTGGGCTCTGTCTGTCTGCCTGTCTGTGGGCTCTGCCTGTCTGTCTGCCGGCCTGTCTACCTGTCTGTCTGCCTGTCTGCCTGGCTGCCTGTCTGCTTGCCTGTCTGCCTGTCAGTCTGCCAGTCTGTCTGTCTGTCTCTCTGTCTGCCTGCGGGCTCTGTCTGTCTGTCTGTCTGTCTGTCTGTCTGTCTGTCTGTCTGTGGGCTATGTCTGCCTGCCTGCCTGTCTGTCTGTCTGTCTGTGGGCTCTGTCTGTCTGTCTCTCTGCCAGCCATCAGCTGTACGATGGTGTGATTGCGACTGTGTACCTCTCTCTCTCTCTCTTTCTCTCTCTCTCTTTGAAGGCCTTTATATTTGCCTGTGGACACTGGGCTCATACACCGAGAGAGAGAACAATGAGTCTGTTCATTGACAGCCGTAACCAGACAGAGAGAGAGAGAGAGGGCAGGAGGACCCAGTGGCCCTGCACCCAGAGACAGAGGCATTTTCTAAAGGGAAATATCATGAATAATCATGCATAAACAGCCTAGCGAACAGAAACAGCAGCAACAAAACATAGAGATGGAAAATGTATGGTGGGTCTTTGCAAGAGGATTCAAAACACGCTAACAGTTGCTCCCCTCACAACACGCTAAGAGTTGCTCCCCTCACAACACGCTAAGAGTTGCTCCCCTCACTCTCACCAGTAGACAACAGTAAAAACAATACAACCAATGTGCTTGAGACTTTCAGCTTCAGACTCATTGGACTTGTGACTTTGATGTCTGCATTGACGTGTGTGTTAAAAACAAATCATCCCGACACGTGTCATTTGATTTCCTCGTCTTGTGATTAAAAAGGAGTGATTCAAGTGTAAATATATGTGAACAGGGCCCTCTAGTGGCCACAGCAGGCAGCACGTGACGTTGTGCTCAACTTGGGGACAAGCAGTGTTTTTTTTGTTGGGAAAACATGGAAGGAAATGAGACCCGAGGGACAGGCGATGGTGGTCATTTTGTTCAGTTTAAATATCTGCATCTCTAGTTCTACGATAACCAATTACATGAATATGTCCCTTGACAAAAGGAAATACATAATCTGTTTACTAGTCAGGAAAAAAAATCGATGCAAACCTGAGAATTAATCACCTCTGATGAAAGGGTTCCAGTTATATGCCTCCCAGGCCTAATCCTAACCAGTCCTATGCTTCCCAGGCCAAATCCTAACCAGTCCTAGGCTTCCCAGGCCTAATCCTAACCAGTCATAGGCTTCCCAGGCCTAATCCTAACCAGTCCTAGGCTTCCCAGGCCTAATCGTACCTATTACTTTTACAACAACAAATCTTCCAAATAAATAAAAATACACATCAAACGTTAGCCTCCTCTGTCCCATGCTTTACAGTTCTGGTTTTAATCACAGTGAGCTTGAACCCAAACGACAATACAGAAATGTCCAATCAACCTACGCATCGCTCCCGGCAACGTGAGGCCATTACCTTCTAACAGTAATTTAGCTGTAGAGGACGATACCTTTACAACAGCTTCAGGCCTTTCCTGTAAGACATTAATGGAAACGCTGTGGCCTTTTGCAAGGTAATGGAGCGTGTAGGACAGAGGTGGAGCTGGTGTGTTAAACTAGTTCATTGTCTTTATGGCTCATAGACTCATTAATGGGCTGTTAATGTAGTTCAGTTCATTGTTTTTAAGGCTCATAGACTCATTAATGGGCTGTTAATGTAGTTCAGTTCATTGTCTTTATGGCTCATAGACTCATTAATGGGCTGTTAATGTAGTTCAGTTTATTGTTTTTATGGCTCATAGACTCATTAATGGGCTGTTAATGTAGTTCAGTTCATTGTCTTTATGGCTCATAGACTCATTAATGGGCTGTTAATGTAGTTCAGTTCATTGTCTTTATGGCTCATAGACTCATTAATGGGCTGTTAATGTAGTTCAGTTCATTGTCTTTAAGGCTCATAGACTCATTAATGGGCTGTTAATGCAGTTCAGTGACAACATATATACTAGTTAGTTGTTCGATTTCTGTGGCAGTTCTGTTTAAATAATCACTAGTATATTACTATAAACACTACTATATCACTATAATCCCTACTGTATCACTATAATCCCTACTGTACCACTATAATCCCTACTGTATCACTATAATCCCTACTTTATCACTATAATCCCTACTGTACCACTATAATCCCTACTGTACCACTATAATCCCTACTGTATCACTATAATCCCTACTGTACCACTATAATCCCTACTGTACCACTATAATCCTTACTATATCACTATAATCTATACTGTATCACTATAATCCCTACTGTATCACTATAATCCCTACTGTATCACTATAATCACTATAATCCCTATGTATCACTATAATCCCTACTGTATCACTATAATCCCTACTGTATCACTATAATCACTATAATCCCTATGTATCACTATAATCCCTACTGTATCACTATAATCCCTACTGTATCACTATAATCCCTACTATATCACTATAATCCCTACTAAATTACTATAATCCCTACTGTACCACTATAATCCCTACTGTACCACTATAATCCCTACTGTATCACTATAATCCCTACTGTATCACTATAATCCCTACTATATCACTATAATCTCTACTGTATCACTATAATCCCTACTGTATCACTATAATCCCTACTGTATCACTATAATCCCTACTGTATCACTATAATCCCTACTATATCACTATAATCTCTACTGTACCACTATAATCCCTACTGTATCACTATAATCCCTACTGTATCACTATAATCTCTACTGTATCACTATAATCCCTACTATATCACTATAATCCCTACTATATCACTATAATCCCTACTGTATCACTATAATCCCTACTGTATCACTATAATCCCTACTGTATCACTATAATCCCTACTATATCACTATAATCCCTACTATATCACTATAATCCCTACTGTATCACTATAATCTCTACTGTATCACTATAATCCCTACTGTATCACTATAATCCCTACTGTATCACTATAATCCCTACTGTATCACTATAATCACTATAATCCCTATGTATCACTATAATCCCTATGTATCACTATAATCCCTACTGTATCACTATAATCCCTACTATATCACTATAATCCCTACTGTATCACTATAATCCCTACTGTATCACTATAATCCCTACTGTACCACTATAATCCCTACTGTATCACTATAATCCCTACTGTATCACTATAATCCCTACTGTATCACTATAATCCCTACTGTATCACTATAATCCCTACTGTATCACTATAATCCCTACTGTATCACTCTAATCCCTACTATATCACTATAATCCCTACTATATCACTCTAATCCCTACTGTATCACTATAATCCCTACTGTATCACTCTAATCCCTACTGTATCACTATAATCACTATAATCCCTATGTATCACTATAATCCCTACTGTATCACTATAATCCCTACTGTACCACTATAATCCCTACTGTATCACTATAATCCCTACTATATCACTCTAATCCCTACTGTATCACTATAATCCCTACTGTATCACTATAATCCCTACTGTATCACTATAATCCCTACTGTATCACTATAATCCCTACTGTATCACTATAATCCCTATGTATCACTATAATCCCTACTGTATCACTATAATCCCTACTGTATCACTATAATCCCTACTGTACCACTATAATCCCTACTGTATCACTATAATCCCTACTGTATCACTCTAATCCCTACTGTATCACTATAATCCCTACTGTATCACTATAATCCCTACTGTATCACTATAATCCCTACTGTATCACTATAATCCCTACTATATCACTCTAATCCCTACTGTATCACTATAATCCCTACTGTATCACTATAATCCCTACTGTATCACTCTAATCCCTACTGTATCACTATAATCCCTACTGTATCACTATAATCCCTACTGTATCACTATAATCCCTACTATATCACTCTAATCCCTACTGTATCACTCTAATCCCTACTATATCACTCTAATCCCTACTGTATCACTATAATCCCTACTGTATCACTATAATCCCTACTGTATCACTCTAATCCCTACTGTATCACTATAATCCCTACTGTACCACTATAATCCCTACTGTATCACTATAATCCCTACTGTATCACTCTAATCCCTACTGTATCACTATAATCCCTACTGTATCACTATAATCCCTACTGTATCACTATAATCCCTACTATATCACTCTAATCCCTACTGTAACACTCTAATCCCTAGTGTATCACTATAATCCCTACTGTATCACTAAAATCCCTACTGTACCACTATAATCCCTACTGTATCACTATAATCCCTACTATATCACTCTAATCCCTACTGTATCACTATAATCCCTACTGTATCACTATAATCACTATAATCCCTATGTATCACTATAATCCCTACTGTATCACTATAATCCCTACTGTATCACTATAATCCCTACTGTATCACTATAATCCCTACTGTATCACTATAATCCCTACTGTAATCACTCTAATCCCTACTGTATCACTATAATCCCTACTATATCACTATAATCCCTACTATATCACTATAATCCCTGCAATATCACTATAATCCCTGCTATATCACTATAATCCCTACTGTATCACTATAATCCCTACTGTATCACTATAATCCCTACTGTATCACTATAATCCCTACTGTATCACTATAATCCCTACTGTATCACTCTAATCCCTACTGTATCACTATAATCACTACTATATCACTCTAATCCCTACTGTATCACTATAATCCCTACTGTATCACTATAATCCCTACTGTATCACTATAATCCCTACTGTATCACTCTAATCCCTACTGTATCACTATAATCACTACTATATCACTCTAATCCCTACTGTATCACTATAATCCCTACTGTATCACTATAATCCCTACTGTATCACTATAATCCCTACTGTATCACTATAATCACTATAATCCCTATGTATCACTATAATCCCTACTGTATCACTATAATCCCTACTAAATTACTATAATCCCTACTGTATCACTATAATCCCTATTATTTCACTATAATCCCTACTGTATCACTATAATCCCTACTGTATCACTATAATCCCTACCGTATCACTATAATCCCTACTGTATCACTATAATCCCTGCTATATCACTCTAATCCCTACTGTATCACTATAATCCCTACTGTATCACTATAATCCCTACTGTATCACTATAATTGCTACTGTATCACTATAATCCTTACTATATCACTATAATCTATACTGTATCACTATAATCCCTACTGTATCACTATAATCACTATAATCCCTACTGTATCACTATAATCCCTACTGTATCACTATAATCCCTACTGTATCACTATAATTGCTACTGTATCACTATAATCCTTACTATATCACTATAATCTATACTGTATCACTATAATCCCTACTATAATCTCTACTGTATCACTATAATCCTTACTATATTACTATAATCCCTACTGTATCACTATAATCCCTACTGTATCACTATAATCCCTACTGTATCACTATAATCCCTACTGTACCACTATAATCCCTACTGTATCACTATAATCCCTACTGTATCACTATAATCCCTACTGTATCACTATAATCCCTACTGTAGCACTACAATCCCTACTATATCACTATAATCTCTACTGTATCACTATAATCCCTACTGTATCACTATAATCCCTACTGTATCACTATAATCTCTACTGTATCACTATAATCCCTACTGTATCACTATAATCACTATAATCCCTATGTATCACTATAATCCCTATGTATCACTATAATCCCTACTGTATCACTATAATCTCTACTGTATCACTATAATCCCTACTGTATCACTCTAATCCCTACTGTATCACTATAATCACTATAATCCCTATGTATCACTATAATCCCTATGTATCACTATAATCCCTACTGTATCACTATAATCTCTACTGTATCACTATAATCCCTACTGTATCACTATAATCCCTACTGTATCACTATAATCCCTACTGTATCACTCTAATCCCTACTGTATCACTATAATCTCTACTGTATCACTATAATCCCTACTGTATCACTCTAATCCCTACTGTATCACTATAATCACTATAATCCCTATGTATCACTATAATCCCTATGTATCACTATAATCCCTACTGTATCACTATAATCTCTACTGTATCACTATAATCCCTACTGTATCACTATAATCCCTACTGTACCACTATAATCCCTACTGTATCACTATAATCCCTACTGTATCACTATAATCCCTACTGTATCACTATAATCTCTACTGTATCACTATAATCCCTACTGTATCACTATAATCCCTACTGTATCACTATAATCACTATAATCCCTATGTATCACTATAATCCCTATGTATCACTATAATCCCTACTGTATCACTATAATCTCTACTGTATCACTATAATCCCTACTGTATCACTATAATCCCTACTGTATCACTATAATCCCTACTGTATCACTATAATCACTATAATCCCTACTGTATCACTATAATCTCTACTGTATCACTATAATCCCTACTGTATCACTATAATCCCTACTGTATCACTATAATCCCTACTATATCACTATAATCACTACTGTATAAGTATTACTATACATTCACCAGCATAACCAACAATAGTAAACAGTTACTGCAGCAACCAATCAATTAACAGAGAGAGACATTCCGTATCTCCAGACATTCTGACCTTTTTGAAGAGATCTGCTCTCAGCCTGTTAGTCAGGCAGTCCTCCCTCCTCTTCTCTTCCTCCTGTTTCCTCCTCATCTCCGGCAGATTTGTATAGTTCCTGTCAATAAGGAGTCGTCACAATCCCACATACAGTATCCAGTGTGGCAGAATATTCAGGTTTAATACCCAGGGTCCTTTATAAGTGGGCCATCATCCCAGTAGGGTTGGGATCAATTCCACTTTCAATTCAATCAATTCAGAAAGTAAACAGACTGGAATTTCAGTTTACTTTCTTAAATTGACTGAACTGAAATATTATTTGGCAATCTGCATTCCAGACAGTGCTTGTATCTGATTGAATTAAGACTCATTCCATTAAACTAGACCAGACCTATAGAGACCTGATCACCTATGAAGAAGACTCCATTAACCTACACCAGTCCTATAGAGACCTGGTCACCGACGAAGAAGACTCCATTAACCTAGACCAGCCCTGTAGAGACCTGGTCACCTACGAAGAAGACTCCATTAACCTAGACCAGCCCTGTGGAGACCTGGTCACCTACGAAGAAGACTCCATTAACCTAGACCAGCCCTGTAGAGACCTGGTAAGCTACGAAGATGACTCCATTAACCTAGACCAGCCCTGTAGAGACCTGGTCACCTATGAAGAAGACTCCATTAACCTAGACCAGCCCTGTAGAGACTTTTTCACCTACGAAGAAGACTCCATTAACCTAGACCAGCCCTGTAGAGACCTGGTCACCTACGAAGAAGACTCCATTAACCTAGACCAGCCCTGTAGAGACCTGGTCACCTACGAAGAGGACTCCATTAACCTTGACCAGCCCTGTAGAGACCTGGTCACCTACGAAGAAGACTCCATTAACCTACACCAGCCCTGCAGAGACCTGGTCACCTACGAAGAAGACTCCATTAACCTACACCAGCCCTGCAGAGACCTGGTCACCTACGAAGAAGACTCCATTAACCTAGACCAGTCCTATAGAGACATGGTCAGCTACACCCATTACACCCACTGGATCACTGAATTGAGACATGATATCTCTTGATTCAACAACAATTCAATTCAATTCAAGGGCTTAATTGGCATGGGAAACATGTGTTAACATTGCCAAAGCAAGTGAGGTAGATAATATATAAAGTGAATATATAAAGTGAAATAAACAATAAAAATTAACAGTAAACATTACACATACAGAAGTTTCAAAACAATAAAGACATTACAAATGTCATATTATATATATACAGTGTTTTAACAATGTACAAATGGGAAAGGACACAAGATAAAATAAATAAGCATAAATATGGGTTGTATCAATCGGCCTAATACAATGTGGGGATGGAACCAAGAAGTTAATCCGACAGAGCAAAAACACTGTTAGAAGGAAGCCAGAAGAGAAAATAAAAGCCATTTTGAACAGAGATGTTAGTTATACAGGCTTCCACCTCCGTGGTCAGGACTCGGAGAGAGAGAGAGCGAGAGAGAGCGAGAGAGATGCCAGAATGAGAGATTGAGATGGAGGAACTCACTGCCTGGTTCTGAGGTGCATCTCCTTCCCTGTAATGGCTCTATCTCTGGGTCGGAAAAGGTTATCTGGAAACACACACACACAATACTGATTATTAACAACAGTTTGTGAGAAATTTCTCGAGTTTCTGCTCACCTGAGTTAGAGAGTTTTCCAATCGTTTTATTCCCCACCACAATGATCGGTAGAGGGATAAGACAAGAGGAAAACGCACATCCAGAGGTGGGGAAACTGGAATCCGTTTTACCTCATCTTTACCACCTGTCAACCAGACAATACTCCACACAGACAAAACTCTAGATCACCTCTACTCCACACATAGACAAAACTCTAGATCACCTCTACTCCACACACAGACAAAACTCTAGATCACCTCTACTCCACACAGACAAAACTCTAGATCACCTCTACTCCACATAGACACAACTCTAGATCACCTCTACTCCACACACAGACAAAACTCTAGATCACCTCTACTCCACACACAGACAAAACTCTAGATCACCTCTACTCCACACACAGACAAAACTCTAGATCACCTCTACTCCACACACAGACAAAACTCTAGATCACCTCTACTCCACACACAGACAAAACTCTAGATCACCTCTACTCCACACATAGACAAAACTCTAGATCACCTCTACTCCACACATAGACAAAACTCTAGATCACCTCTACTCCACACATAGACAAAACTCTAGATCACCTCTACTCCACACATAGACAAAACTCTAGATCACCTCTACTCCACACACAGACAAAACTCTAGATCACCTCTACTCCACACATAGACAAAACTCTAGATCACCTCTACTCCACACACAGACAAAACTCTAGATCACCTCTACTCCACACATAGACAAAACTCTAGATCACCTCTACTCCACATAGACACAACTCTAGATCACCTCTACTCCACACACAGACACAACTCTAGATCACCTCTACTCCACACACAGACAAAACTCTAGATCACCTCTACTCCACACACAGACAAAACTCTAGATCACCTCTACTCCACACACAGACAAAACTCTAGATCACCTCTACTCCACACACAGACAAAACTCTAGATCACCACTACTCCACACACAGACAAAACTCTAGATCACCTCTACTCCACACAGACAAAACTCTAGATCATCTCTACTCCACACACAGACAAAACTCTAGATCACCTCTACTCCACACAGACAAAACTCTAGATCACCTCTACTCCACACACAGACAAAACTCTAGATCACCTCTACTCCACACAGACAAAACTCTAGATCACCTCTACTCCACACACAGACAAAACTCTAGATCACCTCTACTCCACACACAGACAAAACTCTAGATCACCTCTACTCCACACAGACAAAACTCTAGATCACCTCTACTCCACACAGACAAAACTCTAGATCACCTCTACTCCACACAGACAAAACTCTAGATCACCTCTACTCCACACACAGACAAAACTCTAGATCACCTCTACTCCACACACAGACAAAACTCTAGATCACCTCTACTCCACACACAGACAAAACTCTAGATCACCTCTACTCCACACACAGACAAAACTCTAGATCACCTCTACTCCACACATAGACAAAACTCTAGATCACCTCTACTCCACACACAGACAAAACTCTAGATCACCTCTACTCCACACAGACAAAACTCTAGATCACCTCTACTCCACACACAGACAAAACTCTAGATCACCTCTACTCCACACAGACAAAACTCTAGATCACCTCTACTCCACACACAGACAAAACTCTAGATCACCTCTACTCCACACACAGACAAAACTCTAGATCACCTCTACTCCACACACAGACAAAACTCTAGATCACCTCTACTCCACACACAGACAAAACTCTAGATCACCTCTACTCCACACATAGACAAAACTCTAGATCACCTCTACTCCACACACAGACAAAACTCTAGATCACCTCTACTCCACACACAGACAAAACTCTAGATCACCTCTACTCCACACACAGACAAAACTCTAGATCACCTCTACTCCACACATAGACAAAACTCTAGATCACCTCTACTCCACACAGACAAAACTCTAGATCACCTCTACTCCACACATAGACAAAACTCTAGATCACCTCTACTCCACACATAGACAAAACTCTAGATCACCTCTACTCCACACAGACAAAACTCTAGATCACCTCTACTCCACACACAGACAAAACTCTAGATCACCTCTACTCCACACATAGACAAAACTCTAGATCACCTCTACTCCACACACAGACAAAACTCTAGATCACCTCTACTCCACACATAGACAAAACTCTAGATCACCTCTACTCCACACACAGACAAAACTCTAGATCACCTCTACTCCACACATAGACAAAACTCTAGATCACCTCTACTCCACACACAGACAAAACTCTAGATCACCTCTACTCCACACACAGACAAAACTCTAGATCACCTCTACTCCACACACAGACACAACTCTAGATCACCTCTACTCCACACATAGACAAAACTCTAGATCACCTCTACTCCACACATAGACAAAACTCTAGATCACCTCTACTCCACATAGACAAAACTCTAGATCACCTCTACTCCACACAGACAAAACTCTAGATCACCTCTACTCCACACACAGACAAAACTCTAGATCACCTCTACTCCACACATAGACAAAACTCTAGATCACCTCTACTCCACACACAGACAAAACTCTAGATCACCTCTACTCCACACAGACAACACTCTAGATCACCTCTACTCCACACACAGACAAAACTCTAGATCACCTCTACTCCACACACAGACACATCTAAAACTCTAGATCACCTCTACTCCACACAGACAAAACTCTAGATCACCTCTGCACCACACAGACAAAACTCTAGATCACCTCTACTCCACACACAGACACATCTAAAACTCTAGATCACCTCTACTCCACACAGACAAAACTCTAGATCACCTCTACTCCACACACAGACACATCTAAAACTCTAGATCACCTCTACTCCACACATAGACAAAACTCTAGATCACCTCTACTCCACACACAGACAAAACTCTAGATCACCTCTACTCCACACACAGACAAAACTCTAGATCACCTCTACTCCACACACAGACAAAACTCTAGATCACCTCTACTCCACACATAGACAAAACTCTAGATCACCTCTACTCCACACATAGACAAAACTCTAGATCACCTCTACTCCACACATAGACAAAACTCTAGATCACCTCTACTCCACACACAGACAAAACTCTAGATCACCTCTACTCCACACACAGACAAAACTCTAGATCACCTCTACTCCACACATAGACAAAACTCTAGATCACCTCTACTCCACACAGACAAAACTCTAGATCACCTCTACTCCACACACAGACAAAACTCTAGATCACCTCTACTCCACACACAGACAAAACTCTAGATCACCTCTACTCCACACACAGACAAAACTCTAGATCACCTCTACTCCACACACAGACAAAACTCTAGATCACCTCTACTCCACACATAGACAAAACTCTAGATCACCTCTACTCCACACATAGACAAAACTCTAGATCACCTCTACTCCACACAGACAAAACTCTAGATCACCTCTACTCCACACACAGACAAAACTCTAGATCACCTCTACTCCACACATAGACAAAACTCTAGATCACCTCTACTCCACATAGACACAACTCTAGATCACCTCTACTCCACACACAGACACAACTCTAGATCACCTCTACTCCACACACAGACAAAACTCTAGATCACCTCTACTCCACACACAGACAAAACTCTAGATCACCTCTACTCCACACACAGACAAAACTCTAGATCACCTCTACTCCACACACAGACAAAACTCTAGATCACCACTACTCCACACACAGACAAAACTCTAGATCACCTCTACTCCACACAGACAAAACTCTAGATCATCTCTACTCCACACACAGACAAAACTCTAGATCACCTCTACTCCACACAGACAAAACTCTAGATCACCTCTACTCCACACACAGACAAAACTCTAGATCACCTCTACTCCACACAGACAAAACTCTAGATCACCTCTACTCCACACACAGACAAAACTCTAGATCACCTCTACTCCACACACAGACAAAACTCTAGATCACCTCTACTCCACACAGACAAAACTCTAGATCACCTCTACTCCACACAGACAAAACTCTAGATCACCTCTACTCCACACAGACAAAACTCTAGATCACCTCTACTCCACACACAGACAAAACTCTAGATCACCTCTACTCCACACACAGACAAAACTCTAGATCACCTCTACTCCACACACAGACAAAACTCTAGATCACCTCTACTCCACACACAGACAAAACTCTAGATCACCTCTACTCCACACATAGACAAAACTCTAGATCACCTCTACTCCACACACAGACAAAACTCTAGATCACCTCTACTCCACACAGACAAAACTCTAGATCACCTCTACTCCACACACAGACAAAACTCTAGATCACCTCTACTCCACACAGACAAAACTCTAGATCACCTCTACTCCACACACAGACAAAACTCTAGATCACCTCTACTCCACACACAGACAAAACTCTAGATCACCTCTACTCCACACACAGACAAAACTCTAGATCACCTCTACTCCACACACAGACAAAACTCTAGATCACCTCTACTCCACACATAGACAAAACTCTAGATCACCTCTACTCCACACACAGACAAAACTCTAGATCACCTCTACTCCACACACAGACAAAACTCTAGATCACCTCTACTCCACACACAGACAAAACTCTAGATCACCTCTACTCCACACATAGACAAAACTCTAGATCACCTCTACTCCACACAGACAAAACTCTAGATCACCTCTACTCCACACATAGACAAAACTCTAGATCACCTCTACTCCACACATAGACAAAACTCTAGATCACCTCTACTCCACACAGACAAAACTCTAGATCACCTCTACTCCACACACAGACAAAACTCTAGATCACCTCTACTCCACACATAGACAAAACTCTAGATCACCTCTACTCCACACACAGACAAAACTCTAGATCACCTCTACTCCACACATAGACAAAACTCTAGATCACCTCTACTCCACACACAGACAAAACTCTAGATCACCTCTACTCCACACATAGACAAAACTCTAGATCACCTCTACTCCACACACAGACAAAACTCTAGATCACCTCTACTCCACACACAGACAAAACTCTAGATCACCTCTACTCCACACACAGACAAAACTCTAGATCACCTCTACTCCACACATAGACAAAACTCTAGATCACCTCTACTCCACACATAGACAAAACTCTAGATCACCTCTACTCCACATAGACAAAACTCTAGATCACCTCTACTCCACACAGACAAAACTCTAGATCACCTCTACTCCACACACAGACAAAACTCTAGATCACCTCTACTCCACACATAGACAAAACTCTAGATCACCTCTACTCCACACACAGACAAAACTCTAGATCACCTCTACTCCACACAGACAACACTCTAGATCACCTCTACTCCACACACAGACAAAACTCTAGATCACCTCTACTCCACACACAGACACATCTAAAACTCTAGATCACCTCTACTCCACACAGACAAAACTCTAGATCACCTCTGCACCACACAGACAAAACTCTAGATCACCTCTACTCCACACACAGACACATCTAAAACTCTAGATCACCTCTACTCCACACAGACAAAACTCTAGATCACCTCTACTCCACACACAGACACATCTAAAACTCTAGATCACCTCTACTCCACACATAGACAAAACTCTAGATCACCTCTACTCCACACACAGACAAAACTCTAGATCACCTCTACTCCACACACAGACAAAACTCTAGATCACCTCTACTCCACACACAGACAAAACTCTAGATCACCTCTACTCCACACATAGACAAAACTCTAGATCACCTCTACTCCACACATAGACAAAACTCTAGATCACCTCTACTCCACACATAGACAAAACTCTAGATCACCTCTACTCCACACACAGACAAAACTCTAGATCACCTCTACTCCACACACAGACAAAACTCTAGATCACCTCTACTCCACACATAGACAAAACTCTAGATCACCTCTACTCCACACAGACAAAACTCTAGATCACCTCTACTCCACACACAGACAAAACTCTAGATCACCTCTACTCCACACACAGACAAAACTCTAGATCACCTCTACTCCACACACAGACAAAACTCTAGATCACCTCTACTCCACACACAGACAAAACTCTAGATCACCTCTACTCCACACATAGACAAAACTCTAGATCACCTCTACTCCACACATAGACAAAACTCTAGATCACCTCTACTCCACACAGACAAAACTCTAGATCACCTCTACTCCACACACAGACAAAACTCTAGATCACCTCTACTCCACACACAGACAAAACTCTAGATCACCTCTACTCCACACACAGACAAAACTCTAGATCACCTCTACTCCACACATAGACAAAACTCTAGATCACCTCTACTCCACATAGACAAAACTCTAGATCACCTCTACTCCACATAGACAAAACTCTAGATCACCTCTACTCCACACATAGACAAAACTCTAGATCACCTCTGCACCACACAGACAAAACTCTAGATCACCTCTACTCCACACACACAGACACATCTAAAACTCTAGATCACCTCTACTCCACACAGACAAAACTCTAGATCCCCTCTACTCCACACACAGACAAAACTCTAGATCACCTCTTCTCCACACACAGAGACACATACAAGGCAAATCAGACCACAACTCCATCCTCCTGATTCCTGCTTACAAGCAAAAACTGAAACAGGAAGTACCAGTGACGCACTCAATATGAAGTACTTAGATGAAGCGTGATGCTAAACCACAGGAATGTTTCACTAACACAGACTGGAATATGTTCTACGATTCAGTAGTATCAGTAGTATCTAACAACATATCCCAACCAAAAGTCATGGATTACAGGTAACATCTGCACTGAGCTAAAAACCTGCCGCTTTCAAGGAGCGGCCACTAAGAAATCCCACTACGACCTCCGACGAGCCATCAAACAGGCAAATCGTCAACACAGGATCAGGATGGAATCCTACTACGCCAGCTCTGGCACTAGTCGGATGAGGCAGGGCTGGAAAAATATCACGGATTACAAAAGGAAACCTAGCCACAAGCTGCCCAGTGACGCGAGCCTACAAGATGAGCTAAATACCTTCTATGCTCGCTTCAAGGCGAGAAACGCTGAACCATGCATAAGAGCACCAGCAGTTCAGGATCAACTGTGTGATCACGCTCTCCATAGCCGATGGGAGTAAGACCTTTAAACAGGTTAACATTCACAAGGCCACAGGGCCAGACAGATTACCAGGACGGGTACTCAGAGCGTGCACTGACCAGCTGGCAAGTGTCTTCACTGCCATTTTCAACATCTCCCTGACCCAGTCTGTAATGCCTACATGTTTAATAAAGCAGATCACCCTACTCCATGTGCCCAAGAACACCAAGGTAACCTGTGCAACTGGATCCTGGACTTCCTGACGGGCCACTCCGAGGCAGTGAGGGTAGGCAACATATCCACCATGCTGACCCTCAACACGGGGGCCCCTCAGGGGTGCGTGCTTAGTCCCATCCTGTACTCCCACAACTGTGTAGCCACAGATAGGCCTGATCACCGACCCATACGTTTAATAAATTGCAACAATAAAATAACAAAACTCATATTTTCAGAATACTAAAATAATTGAAAAACAATAACTCATGATCTGCAGCAATCGTTTGTAACTTACGCAGGGAGTCTGGAAGCACAAGCTGAGTTTAATAATAAACATAAAGAGAATCCAAAACAGGAGCAGCGTGCTGAACGTAACTCAAAATCAATACTTCCTGACGACTGAGGCTACAGAGAGCTATATGAAGGGAAAGTAATCAGGGTGGTGATGAGTTCCAGGGGAGCAGGTGTGCTTAACGATGGGGGGCAGGTGTGCTTAACGATAGGGGGCAGGTGTGCTTAACGATGGGGGGGCAGGTGTGCTTAACGATGGGTGGCAGGTGTGCTTAACGATGGGGAGCAGGTGTGCTTAACGATGGGGAGCAGGTGTGCTTAACGATGGGGAGCAGGTGTGCTTAACGATGGGTGGCAGGTGTGCTTAACGATAGGGGGCAGGTGTGCTTAACGATGGAGAGCAGGTGTGCTTAACGATGGGTGGCAGGTGTGCTTAACGATGGGGAGCAGGCGTGCTTAACGATGGGGAGCAGGTGTGCTTAACGATGGGGAGCAGGTGTGCTTAACGATGGGGAACAGGTGTGCTTAACGATGGGGAGCAGGTGTGCTTAACGATGGGGACCAGGTGTGCTTAACGATGGGGAACAGGTGTGCTTAACGATGGGGAACAGGTGTGCTTAACGATGGGGAGCAGGTATGCTTAACGATGGGGAGCAGGTGTGCTTAACGATGGGGAACATGTGTGCTTAACGATGGGGAGCAGGTGTGCTTAACGATGGAGCGCAGGTGTGCTTAACGATGGGGAGCAGGTGTGAGTAATGTGGGTTGCCAGGACCGGTGGTCAGTAGACCGGCGACGTCAAACGCCGGAGGGAGGGAGCAGGAGTAGGCGTGACTCAAATACACAAAGATAACTTTACTCCATTACTCAACAATATGAAAGCAGATTTAATTAAATGGAATAATCTTCCCATAAATCTTGCAGGTATACTAAACCTCTTTAGAACGACATGGCTGCCAAAGTTTTTATATTTATTGATAGTAAAACCAATTACCCCCCCAAAGACATTCAGAGTATACTCAGCCTTAACAGACTTTATATGGGCAGATAAAACTCCTAGAATCAAATGGAAAGTTTGATATACCCCTCAGTCAGAGGGTGGTTTTAACCTTCCAGACTTGGAATTGTATCAACTTGCTACCCAAGACTTTAAATTGCAACATATAATTAAATGCATTAAAGAGGAACAATGGGAACATATTGAAGATGAACATGTTCATCCCCAGAGTCTTTCCATGTGTCTGTTATCAAAGGACGGAGCTAACATCAACAACTTCATAGTTAAGAACACTAGAACAATATACAACACTAGAACAATATAGAACAGTATAGAACACTACAACACTAGAACAATATAGAACACTAGAACACTACACCAATATAGAACACTAGAACAATATAGAACACTAGCACAATATAGAACACTAGAACAATATAGAACAGTATAGAACACTACAACACTAGAACAATATAGAACAGTATAGAACACAACGACACTAGAACAATATAGAACAGTAGAACAATATAGAACAGTAGAACAATATAGAACACTACAACAATATACAACACTACAACAATATACAACACTAGAACAATATAGAACACTAGAACAATATAGAACACTAGAACAATATAGAACACTACAACACTAGAACAATATAGAACACTACAACAATATAGAACACTACAACAATATAGAACACTACAACAATATAGAACACTACAACACTAGAACAATATAGAACACTACACCAATATAGAACACTACACCAATATAGAACACTACACCAATATAGAACACTACAACAATATAGAACACTACAACAATATATAACACTACAACAATATAGAACACTACAACAATATAGAACACTACACCAATATAGAACACTACAACAATATAGAACACTACAACAATATAGAACACTACAACAATATAGAACACTAGAACACTACACCAATATAGAACACTACACCAATATAGAACACTACACCAATATAGAACACTACACCAATATAGAACACGACACCAATATAGAACACTACAACAATATAGAACACTAAACAATATAGAACACTACAACAATATAGAACACTACAACAATATAGAACACTATGACAATATAGAAGAAAATTAAACAGATTCTACCAGAACCAATATCCTTCCCTAAAAAGCACAACCTTCTGGAACAATCCTTGGATAGCCTTTTCCAGAATTCACCGATAAAGTGGTCCACGTGGAAAGATGAATCAAATGTATTATTAACATAAATATGGAAACAAAATTACGTGGGCTAGAGAGACAAAACAAAAATAGTACAATTTGAAGCCATAAAATATGAGAAGTAATATATATATAAATATAAAATATGAGAAGTAATATATATATAAATATAAAATATGAGAGGTAATATATATATAAATATAAAATATGAGAGGTAATATATATATAAATATAAAATATGAGAAGTAATATATATATAAATATAAAATATGAGAGGTAATATATATATAAATATAAAATATGAGAGGTAATATATATATAAATATAAAATATGAGAGGTAATATATATATAAATATAAAATATGAGAGGTAATATATATATAAATATAAAATATGAGAAGTAATATATATATAAATATAAAATATGAGAGGTAATATATATATAAATATAAAATATGAGAGGTAATATATATATAAATATAAAATATGAGAGGTAATATATATATAAATATAAAATATGAGAGGTAATATATATATAAATATAAAATATGAGAAGTAATATATATATAAATATAAAATATGAGAGGTAATATATATATAAATATAAAATATGAGAGGTAATATATATATAAATATAAAATATGAGAGGTAATATATATATAAATATAAAATATGAGAGGTAATATATATATAAATATAAAATATGAGAGGTAATATATATATAAATATAAAATATGAGAGGTAATATATATATAAATATAAAATATGAGAGGTAATATATATATAAATATAAAATATGAGAGGTAATATATATATAAATATAAAATATGAGAAGTAATATATATATAAATATAAAATATGAGAAGTAATATATATATAAATATAAAATATGAGAAGTAATATATATATAAATATAAAATATGAGAAGTAATATATATATAAATATAAAATATGAGAGGTAATATATATATAAATATAAAATATGAGAGGTAATATATATATAAATATAAAATATGAGAGGTAATATAAAATATGAGAGGTAATATATATATAAATATAAAATATGAGAGGTGATATATATATAAATATAAAATATGAGAGGTAATATATATATAAATATAAAATATGAGAAGTAATATATATATAAATATAAAATATGAGAGGTAATATATATATAAATATAAAATATGAGAAGTAATATATATATAAATATAAAATATGAGAGGTAATATATATATAAAAATAAAATATGAGAAGTAATATATATATAAATATAAAATATGAGAGGTAATATATATATAAATATAAAATATGAGAAGTAATATATATATAAATATAAAATATGAGAAGTAATATATATATATAAATATAAAATATGAGAGGTAATATATATATAAATATAAAATATGAGAAGTAATATATATATAAATATAAAATATGAGAGGTAATATATATATAAATATAAAATATGAGAAGTAATATATATATAAATATAAAATATGAGAAGTAATATATATATAAATATAAAATATGAGAGGTAATATAAAAATATGAGAGGTAATATATATATAAATATAAAATATGAGAAGTAATATATATATAAATATAAAATATGAGAAGTAATATATATATAAATATAAAATATGAGAAGTAATATATATATAAATATAAAATATGAGAGGTAATATATATATAAATATAAAATATGAGAGGTAATATATATATAAATATAAAATATGAGAGGTAATATATATATAAATATAAAATATGAGAGGTAATATATATATATAAATATAAAATATGAGAGGTAATATATATATAAATATAAAATATGAGAAGTAATATATATATAAATATAAAATATGAGAAGTAATATATATATAAATATAAAATATGAGAGGTAATATAAAAATATGAGAGGTAATATATATATAAATATAAAATATGAGAAGTAATATATATATAAATATAAAATATGAGAAGTAATATATATATAAATATAAAATATGAGAGGTAATATATATATAAATATAAAATATGAGAGGTAATATATATATAAATATAAAATATGAGAGGTAATATATATATAAATATAAAATATGAGAGGTAATATATATATAAATATCAAATATGAGAGGTAATATATATATAAATATAAAATATGAGAAGTAATATATATATAAATATAAAATATGAGAAGTAATATATATATAAATATAAAATATGAGAGGTAATATATATATAAATATAAAATATGAGAAGTAATATATATATAAATATAAAATATGAGAGGTAATATAAAAATATGAGAGGTAATATATATATAAATATAAAATATGAGAAGTAATATATATATAAATATAAAATATGAGAAGTAATATATATATAAATATAAAATATGAGAAGTAATATATATATAAATATAAAATATGAGAAGTAATATATATATAAATATAAAATATGAGAGGTAATATAAAAATATGAGAGGTAATATATATATAAATATAAAATATGAGAAGTAATATATATATAAATATAAAATATGAGAAGTAATATATATATAAATATAAAATATGAGAAGTAATATATATATAAATATAAAATATGAGAGGTAATATAAAAATATGAGAGGTAATATATATATAAATATAAAATATGAGAGGTAATATAAATATAAATATAAAATATGAGAAGTAATATATATATAAATATAAAATATGAGAGGTAATATATATATAAATATAAAATATGAGAAGTAATATATATATAAATATAAAATATGAGAGGTAATATATATATAAATATAAAATATGAGAAGTAATATATATATAAATATAAAATATGAGAGGTAATATATATATAAATATAAAATATGAGAAGTAATATATATATAAATATAAAATATGAGAGGTAATATATATATAAATATAAAATATGAGAAGTAATATATATATAAATATAAAATATGAGAGGTAATATATATATAAATATAAAATATGAGAGGTAATATATATATAAATATAAAATATGAGAGGTAATATATATATAAATATAAAATATGAGAGGTAATATATATATAAATATAAAATATGAGAAGTAATATATATATAAATATAAAATATGAGAAGTAATATATATATAAATATAAAATATGAGAGGTAATATATATATAAATATAAAATATGAGAGGTAATATATATATAAATATAAAATATGAGAGGTAATATATATATAAATATAAAATATGAGAGGTAATATATATATAAATATAAAATATGAGAGGTAATATATATATAAATATAAAATATGAGAGGTAATATATATATAATATAAAATATGAGAGGTAATATATATATAAATATAAAATATGAGAGGTAATATATATATAAATATAAAATATGAGAAGTAATATATATATAAATATAAAATATGAGAGGTAATATATATATAAATATAAAATATGAGAGGTAATATATATATAAATATAAAATATGAGAGGTAATATATATATAAATATAAAATATGAGAGGTAATATATATATAAATATAAAATATGAGAGGTAATATATATATAAATATAAAATATGAGAGGTAATATATATATAAATATAAAATATGAGAGGTAATATATATATAAATATAAAATATGAGAGGTAATATATATATAAATATAAAATATGAGAAGTAATATATACATAAATATAAAATATGAGAGGTAATATATATATAAATATAAAATATGAGAAGTAATATATATATAAATATAAAATATGAGAAGTAATATATATATAAATATAAAATATGAGAAGTAATATATATATAAATATAAAATATGAGAAGTGATATATATATAAAAATAAAATATGAGAGGTAATATAAAAATATGAGAGGTAATATATATATAAATATAAAATATGAGAAGTAATATATATATAAATATAAAATATGAGAAGTAATATATATATAAATATAAAATATGAGAGGTAATATATATATAAATATAAAATATGAGAGGTAATATAAAATATGAGAGGTAATATATATATAAATATAAAATATGAGAGGTAATATATATATAAATATAAAATATGAGAGGTAATATAAAATATGAGAGGTAATATATATATAAATATAAAATATGAGAAGTAATATATATATAAATATAAAATATGAGAAGTAATATATATATAAAAATAAAATATGAGAGGTAATATAAAAATATGAGAAGTAATATATATATAAATATAAAATATGAGAAGTAATATATATATAAATATAAAATATGAGAGGTAATATATATATAAATATAAAATATGAGAGGTAATATAAAATATGAGAGGTAATATATATATAAATATAAAATATGAGAGGTAATATATATATAAATATAAAATATGAGAGGTAATATAAAATATGAGAGGTAATATATATATAAATATAAAATATGAGAGGTAATATATATATAAATATAAAATATGAGAAGTAATATATATATAAATATAAAATATGAGAAGTAATATATATATAAATATAAAATATGAGAGGTAATATATATATAAATATAAAATATGAGAGGTAATATATATATAAATATAAAATATGAGAAGTAATATATATAAATATAAAATATGAGAAGTAATATATATATAAATATAAAATATGAGAAGTAATATATATATAAATATAAAATATGAGAAGTAATATATATATAAATATAAAATATGAGAGGTAATATAAAAATATGAGAAGTAATATATATATAAATATAAAATATGAGAAGTAATATATATATAAATATAAAATATGAGAGGTAATATATATATAAATATAAAATATGAGAGGTAATATATATATAAATATAAAATATGAGAAGTAATATATATATAAATATAAAATATGAGAGGTAATATATATATAAATATAAAATATGAGAGGTAATATATATATAAATATAAAATATGAGAGGTAATATATATATAAATATAAAATATGAGAAGTAATATATATATAAATATAAAATATGAGAGGTAATATATATATAAATATAAAATATGAGAGGTAATATATATATAAATATTAAATATGAGAGGTAATATATATATAAATATAAAATATGAGAGGTAATATATATATAAATATAAAATATGAGAGGTAATATATATATAAATATAAAATATGAGAAGTAATATATATATAAATATAAAATATGAGAGGTAATATATATATAAATATAAAATATGAGAGGTAATATATATATAAATATAAAATATGAGAGGTAATATATATATAAATATAAAATATGAGAGGTAATATATATATAAATATAAAATATGAGAAGTAATATATATATAAATATAAAATAATGAGAGGTAATATATATATAAATATAAAATATGAGAGGTAATATATATATAAATATAAAATATGAGAGGTAATATATATATAAATATAAAATATGAGAGGTAATATATATATAAATATAAAATATGAGAGGTAATGTATATATAAATATAAAATATGAGAGGTAATATATATATAAATATAAAATATGAGAGGTAATATATATATAAATATAAAATATGAGAAGTAATATATACATAAATATAAAATATGAGAGGTAATATAAAATATGAGAGGTAATATATATATAAATATAAAATATGAGAGGTAATATATATATAAATATAAAATATGAGAAGTAATATATACATAAATATAAAATATGAGAAGTAATATATATATAAATATAAAATATGAGAGGTAATATATATATAAATATAAAATATGAGAGGTAATATATATATAAATATAAAATATGAGAAGTAATATATACATAAATATAAAATATGAGAAGTAATATATATATAAATATAAAATATGAGAGGTAATATATATATAAATATAAAATATGAGAGGTAATATATATATAAATATAAAATATGAGAAGTAATATATATATAAATATAAAATATGAGAAGTAATATATATATAAATATAAAATATGAGAAGTAATATATATATAAATATAAAATATGAGAAGTAATATATATATAAATATAAAATATGAGAGGTAATATAAAAATATGAGAGGTAATATATATATAAATATAAAATATGAGAAGTAATATATATATAAATATAAAATATGAGAAGTAATATATATATAAATATAAAATATGAGAAGTAATATATATATAAATATAAAATATGAGAGGTAATATAAAAATATGAGAGGTAATATATATATAAATATAAAATATGAGAGGTAATATAAATATAAATATAAAATATGAGAAGTAATATATATATAAATATAAAATATGAGAAGTAATATATATATAAATATAAAATATGAGAAGTAATATATATATAAATATAAAATATGAGAGGTAATATATATATAAATATAAAATATGAGAGGTAATATATATATAAATATAAAATATGAGAGGTAATATATATATAAATATAAAATATGAGAGGTAATATATATATAAATATAAAATATGAGAGGTAATATATATATAAATATAAAATATGAGAGGTAATATATATATAAATATAAAATATGAGAGGTAATATATATATAAATATAAAATATGAGAAGTAATATATATATAAATATAAAATATGAGAAGTAATATATATATAAATATAAAATATGAGAGGTAATATATATATAAATATAAAATATGAGAGGTAATATATATATAAATATAAAATATGAGAGGTAATATATATATAAATATAAAATATGAGAGGTAATATATATATAAATATAAAATATGAGAGGTAATATATATATAAATATAAAATATGAGAGGTAATATATATATAAATATAAAATATGAGAGGTAATATATATATAAATATAAAATATGAGAGGTAATATATATATAAATATAAAATATGAGAAGTAATATATATATAAATATAAAATATGAGAGGTAATATATATATAAATATAAAATATGAGAGGTAATATATATATAAATATAAAATATGAGAGGTAATATATATATAAATATAAAATATGAGAGGTAATATATATATAAATATAAAATATGAGAGGTAATATATATATAAATATAAAATATGAGAGGTAATATATATATAAATATAAAATATGAGAGGTAATATATATATAAATATAAAATATGAGAGGTAATATATATATAAATATAAAATATGAGAAGTAATATATACATAAATATAAAATATGAGAGGTAATATATATATAAATATAAAATATGAGAAGTAATATATATATAAATATAAAATATGAGAAGTAATATATATATAAATATAAAATATGAGAAGTAATATATATATAAATATAAAATATGAGAAGTGATATATATATAAAAATAAAATATGAGAGGTAATATAAAAATATGAGAGGTAATATATATATAAATATAAAATATGAGAAGTAATATATATATAAATATAAAATATGAGAAGTAATATATATATAAATATAAAATATGAGAGGTAATATATATATAAATATAAAATATGAGAGGTAATATAAAATATGAGAGGTAATATATATATAAATATAAAATATGAGAGGTAATATATATATAAATATAAAATATGAGAGGTAATATAAAATATGAGAGGTAATATATATATAAATATAAAATATGAGAAGTAATATATATATAAATATAAAATATGAGAAGTAATATATATATAAAAATAAAATATGAGAGGTAATATAAAAATATGAGAAGTAATATATATATAAATATAAAATATGAGAAGTAATATATATATAAATATAAAATATGAGAGGTAATATATATATAAATATAAAATATGAGAGGTAATATAAAATATGAGAGGTAATATATATATAAATATAAAATATGAGAGGTAATATATATATAAATATAAAATATGAGAGGTAATATAAAATATGAGAGGTAATATATATATAAATATAAAATATGAGAGGTAATATATATATAAATATAAAATATGAGAAGTAATATATATATAAATATAAAATATGAGAAGTAATATATATATAAATATAAATATGAGAGGTAATATATATATAAATATAAAATATGAGAGGTAATATATATATAAATATAAAATATGAGAAGTAATATATATAAATATAAAATATGAGAAGTAATATATATATAAATATAAAATATGAGAAGTAATATATATATAAATATAAAATATGAGAAGTAATATATATATAAATATAAAATATGAGAGGTAATATAAAAATATGAGAAGTAATATATATATAAATATAAAATATGAGAAGTAATATATATATAAATATAAAATATGAGAGGTAATATATATATAAATATAAAATATGAGAGGTAATATATATATAAATATAAAATATGAGAAGTAATATATATATAAATATAAAATATGAGAGGTAATATATATATAAATATAAAATATGAGAGGTAATATATATATAAATATAAAATATGAGAGGTAATATATATATAAATATAAAATATGAGAAGTAATATATATATAAATATAAAATATGAGAGGTAATATATATATAAATATAAAATATGAGAGGTAATATATATATAAATATAAAATATGAGAGGTAATATATATATAAATATAAAATATGAGAGGTAATATATATATAAATATAAAATATGAGAGGTAATATATATATAAATATAAAATATGAGAAGTAATATATATATAAATATAAAATATGAGAGGTAATATATATATAAATATAAAATATGAGAGGTAATATATATATAAATATAAAATATGAGAGGTAATATATATATAAATATAAAATATGAGAGGTAATATATATATAAATATAAAATATGAGAAGTAATATATATATAAATATAAAATAATGAGAGGTAATATATATATAAATATAAAATATGAGAGGTAATATATATATAAATATAAAATATGAGAGGTAATATATATATAAATATAAAATATGAGAGGTAATATATATATAAATATAAAATATGAGAGGTAATGTATATATAAATATAAAATATGAGAGGTAATATATATATAAATATAAAATATGAGAGGTAATATATATATAAATATAAAATATGAGAAGTAATATATACATAAATATAAAATATGAGAGGTAATATAAAATATGAGAGGTAATATATATATAAATATAAAATATGAGAGGTAATATATATATAAATATAAAATATGAGAAGTAATATATACATAAATATAAAATATGAGAAGTAATATATATATAAATATAAAATATGAGAGGTAATATATATATAAATATAAAATATGAGAGGTAATATATATATAAATATAAAATATGAGAAGTAATATATACATAAATATAAAATATGAGAAGTAATATATATATAAATATAAAATATGAGAGGTAATATATATATAAATATAAAATATGAGAGGTAATATATATATAAATATAAAATATGAGAAGTAATATATATATAAATATAAAATATGAGAAGTAATATATATATAAATATAAAATATGAGAAGTAATATATATATAAATATAAAATATGAGAAGTAATATATATATAAATATAAAATATGAGAGGTAATATAAAAATATGAGAGGTAATATATATATAAATATAAAATATGAGAAGTAATATATATATAAATATAAAATATGAGAAGTAATATATATATAAATATAAAATATGAGAAGTAATATATATATAAATATAAAATATGAGAGGTAATATAAAAATATGAGAGGTAATATATATATAAATATAAAATATGAGAGGTAATATAAATATAAATATAAAATATGAGAAGTAATATATATATAAATATAAAATATGAGAGGTAATATATATATAAATATAAAATATGAGAAGTAATATATATATAAATATAAAATATGAGAGGTAATATATATATAAATATAAAATATGAGAAGTAATATATATATAAATATAAAATATGAGAGGTAATATATATATAAATATAAAATATGAGAAGTAATATATATATAAATATAAAATATGAGAGGTAATATATATATAAATATAAAATATGAGAAGTAATATATATATAAATATAAAATATGAGAGGTAATATATATATAAATATAAAATATGAGAGGTAATATATATATAAATATAAAATATGAGAGGTAATATATATATAAATATAAAATATGAGAGGTAATATATATATAAATATAAAATATGAGAAGTAATATATATATAAATATAAAATATGAGAAGTAATATATATATAAATATAAAATATGAGAGGTAATATATATATAAATATAAAATATGAGAGGTAATATATATATAAATATAAAATATGAGAGGTAATATATATATAAATATAAAATATGAGAGGTAATATATATATAAATATAAAATATGAGAGGTAATATATATATAAATATAAAATATGAGAGGTAATATATATATAAATATAAAATATGAGAGGTAATATATATATAAATATAAAATATGAGAGGTAATATATATATAAATATAAAATATGAGAAGTAATATATATATAAATATAAAATATGAGAGGTAATATATATATAAATATAAAATATGAGAGGTAATATATATATAAATATAAAATATGAGAGGTAATATATATATAAATATAAAATATGAGAGGTAATATATATATAAATATAAAATATGAGAGGTAATATATATATAAATATAAAATATGAGAGGTAATATATATATAAATATAAAATATGAGAGGTAATATATATATAAATATAAAATATGAGAGGTAATATATATATAAATATAAAATATGAGAAGTAATATATACATAAATATAAAATATGAGAGGTAATATATATATAAATATAAAATATGAGAAGTAATATATATATAAATATAAAATATGAGAAGTAATATATATATAAATATAAAATATGAGAAGTAATATATATATAAATATAAAATATGAGAAGTGATATATATATAAAAATAAAATATGAGAGGTAATATAAAAATATGAGAGGTAATATATATATAAATATAAAATATGAGAAGTAATATATATATAAATATAAAATATGAGAAGTAATATATATATAAATATAAAATATGAGAGGTAATATATATATAAATATAAAATATGAGAGGTAATATAAAATATGAGAGGTAATATATATATAAATATAAAATATGAGAGGTAATATATATATAAATATAAAATATGAGAGGTAATATAAAATATGAGAGGTAATATATATATAAATATAAAATATGAGAAGTAATATATATATAAATATAAAATATGAGAAGTAATATATATATAAAAATAAAATATGAGAAGTAATATATATATAAATATAAAATATGAGAGGTAATATAAAATATGAGAGGTAATATATATATAAATATAAAATATGAGAGGTAATATATATATAAATATAAAATATGAGAGGTAATATAAAATATGAGAGGTAATATAAAAATATGAGAAGTAATATATATATAAATATAAAATATGAGAAGTAATATATATATAAATATAAAATATGAGAGGTAATATAAAAATATGAGAAGTAATATATATATAAATATAAAATATGAGAAGTAATATATATATAAATATAAAATATGAGAGGTAATATATATATAAATATAAAATATGAGAGGTAATATAAAATATGAGAGGTAATATATATATAAATATAAAATATGAGAGGTAATATATATATAAATATAAAATATGAGAGGTAATATAAAATATGAGAGGTAATATATATATAAATATAAAATATGAGAGGTAATATATATATAAATATAAAATATGAGAAGTAATATATATATAAATATAAAATATGAGAAGTAATATATATATAAATATAAAATATGAGAGGTAATATATATATAAATATAAAATATGAGAGGTAATATATATATAAATATAAAATATGAGAAGTAATATATATAAATATAAAATATGAGAAGTAATATATATATAAATATAAAATATGAGAAGTAATATATATATAAATATAAAATATGAGAAGTAATATATATATAAATATAAAATATGAGAGGTAATATAAAAATATGAGAAGTAATATATATATAAATATAAAATATGAGAAGTAATATATATATAAATATAAAATATGAGAGGTAATATATATATAAATATAAAATATGAGAGGTAATATATATATAAATATAAAATATGAGAAGTAATATATATATAAATATAAAATATGAGAGGTAATATATATATAAATATAAAATATGAGAGGTAATATATATATAAATATAAAATATGAGAGGTAATATATATATAAATATAAAATATGAGAAGTAATATATATATAAATATAAAATATGAGAGGTAATATATATATAAATATAAAATATGAGAGGTAATATATATATAAATATAAAATATGAGAGGTAATATATATATACATATAAAATATGAGAGGTAATATATATATAAATATAAAATATGAGAGGTAATATATATATAAATATAAAATATGAGAAGTAATATATATATAAATATAAAATATGAGAGGTAATATATATATAAATATAAAATATGAGAGGTAATATATATATAAATATAAAATATGAGAGGTAATATATATATAAATATAAAATATGAGAGGTAATATATATATAAATATAAAATATGAGAAGTAATATATATATAAATATAAAATATGAGAGGTAATATATATATAAATATAAAATATGAGAGGTAATATATATATAAATATAAAATATGAGAGGTAATATATATATAAATATAAAATATGAGAGGTAATATATATATAAATATAAAATATGAGAGGTAATATATATATAAATATAAAATATGAGAGGTAATATATATATAAATATAAAATATGAGAGGTAATATATATATAAATATAAAATATGAGAAGTAATATATACATAAATATAAAATATGAGAGGTAATATAAAATATGAGAGGTAATATATATATAAATATAAAATATGAGAGGTAATATATATATAAATATAAAATATGAGAAGTAATATATACATAAATATAAAATATGAGAAGTAATATATATATAAATATAAAATATGAGAGGTAATATATATATAAATATAAAATATGAGAGGTAATATATATATAAATATAAAATATGAGAAGTAATATATATATAAATATAAAATATGAGAGGTAATATATATATAAATATAAAATATGAGAGGTAATATATATATAAATATAAAATATGAGAGGTAATATATATATAAATATAAAATATGAGAAGTAATATATATATAAATATAAAATATGAGAAGTAATATATATATAAATATAAAATATGAGAAGTAATATATATATAAATATAAAATATGAGAAGTAATATATATATAAATATAAAATATGAGAGGTAATATATATATAAATATAAAATATGAGAGGTAATATAAAATATGAGAGGTAATATATATATAAATATAAAATATGAGAGGTAATATATATATAAATATAAAATATGAGAAGTAATATATATATAAATATAAAATATGAGAGGTAATATATATATAAATATAAAATATGAGAGGTAATATAAAATATGAGAGGTAATATATATATAAATATAAAATATGAGAGGTAATATATATATAAATATAAAATATGAGAGGTAATATATATATAAATATAAAATATGAGAGGTAATATATATATAAATATAAAATATGAGAGGTAATATAAAATATGAGAGGTAATATATATATAAATATAAAATATGAGAGGTAATATATATATAAATATAAAATATGAGAGGTAATATAAAATATGAGAGGTAATATATATATAAATATAAAATATGAGAGGTAATATATATATAAATATAAAATATGAGAGGTAATATATATATAAATATAAAATATGAGAGGTAATATAAAATATGAGAGGTAATATATACATAAATATAAAATATGAGAGGTAATATATATATAAATATAAAATATGAGAAGTAATATATATATAAATATAAAATATGAGAAGTAATATATATATAAATATAAAATATGAGAAGTAATATATATATAAATATAAAATATGAGAGGTAATATATATATAAATATAAAATATGAGAGGTAATATAAAATATGAGAGGTAATATATATATAAATATAAAATATGAGAGGTAATATATATATAAATATAAAATATGAGAGGTAATATAAAATATGAGAGGTAATATATATATAAATATAAAATATGAGAGGTAATATATATATAAATATAAAATATGAGAAGTAATATATATATAAATATAAAATATGAGAAGTAATATATATATAAATATAAAATATGAGAAGTAATATATATATAAATATAAAATATGAGAGGTAATATATATATAAATATAAAATATGAGAGGTAATATATATATAAATATAAAATATGAGAGGTAATATATATATAAATATAAAATATGAGAGGTAATATATATATAAATATAAAATATGAGAGGTAATATATATATAAATATAAAATATGAGAGGTAATATATATATAAATATAAAATATGAGAAGTAATATATATATAAATATAAAATATGAGAGGTAATATATATATAAATATAAAATATGAGAGGTAATATATATATAAATATAAAATATGAGAGGTACTGGAGATATCCAAAGGATGTGTCACGGCTGATGAAAGGAGAGGACCAAGGTGCAGCGTGGTGATCGTACATTTTCTTTAATTAATCAAAATGACGTCGACTAAACTATAAACACAAAGCAAACCGTGAAGCTCAAAGGCTATGTGCCCTAAAACAAAGTCAACTTCCCACAAACACAGGTGGGGAAAAAGGGCTACCTAAGTATGGTTCTCAATCAGAGACAACGATAGACAGCTGTCCCTGATTGAGAACCACACCCGGTCAAAACATAGAGATAGAAAATCATAGAAACACAAAACATAGAATGCCCACCCCAACTCACGCCCTGACCAAACCCAAAATAGAGACATAAAAAGGATCTTCAAGGTCAGGGCGTGACAGGATGAGAAAGGAGAGAAAATATGACTGTGAGATGGGTAGGATGAGCTGATACAATGGGAACATATGACTGTGAGATGGACAGGATGAGCTGATACAATGGGAACATATTACTGTGAGATGGGCAGGATGAGCTGATACAATGGGAACATATTACTGTGAGATGGGCAGGATGAGTTGATACGATGGGAACATATGACTGTGAGATGGGCAGGATGAGCTGATACGATGGGAACATATGACTGTGAGATGGGCAGGATGAGCTGATCCTCATCGTGGTCCACACACACCAGCACCACAACATTAAGGAACTATCGTGGTCCACACACACCAGCACCACAACACTAAGGAACTATCGTGGTCCACACACACCAGCACCACAACACTAAGGAACTATCGTGGTCCTAACACACCAGCACCACATCACTAAGGAACTATCGTGGTCCACACACACCAGCACCACAACACTAAGGAACTATCGTGGTCCTAACACACCAGCACCACATCACTAAGGAACTATCGTGGTCCACACACACCAGCACCACAACACTAAGGAACTATCGTGGTCCACACACACCAGCACCACAATATTAAGGAACTATCGTGGTCCTAACACACCAGCACCACATCACTAAGGAACTATCGTGGTCCACACACACCAGCACCACAACACTAAGGAACTATCGTGGTCCTAACACACCAGCACCACATCACTAAGGAACTATCGTGGTCCACACACACCAGCACCACATCACTAAGGAACTATCGTGGTCAACACACACCAGCACCACAACACCTCTTCTCCCTCAGGAGGCTGAAAAGATTTGGTCCTCAGATCCTCATAAAGTTCTACAGCTGTTTTACACAGACTAGGACAAGTTATAGTTAGTTACTCATTGTGTATTTGTTCATTGTGTCATTGTTGGGAAAGGACCCCGTCAGTCAGCATTTCACTGTTAGTCTACACCTGTTGTTTACACAGCATGTGACAAATACAATTAGATTTTTATTTATTTAACCTTTATTTTAACTAGGCAAGTCAGTTTAAGAACAAATTCTTATTTACAATTATTATTCTTATTTACAGTTTACAATGATTTGATTGAGTTGAGAATTGAGGATTCACAGTTAAGTAACAACTCCTACTCTTCCTGAGCTTGAAGAGATTAACTGACTTTTCAGAGAGATAGATAATTAACACTGTGCAAACACAGCACTACCCCTGCCCGAGAAGATGACTTCTGCCTGTCAGAGAAGATGCCTGTCAGAGAAGGTGACTACTGCCTGTCAGAGAAGATGACTACTGCCTGCCAGAGAAGATGACTACTGCCTGTCAGAGAAGGTGACTACTGCCTGTCAGAGAAGATGACTACTGCCTGCCAGAGAAGATGACTACTGCCTGTCAGAGAAGATGACTACTGCCTGTCAGAGAAGATGACTACTGCCTGTCAGAGAAGATGACTACTGCCTGTCAGGGAAGATGACTACTGCCTGTCAGAGAAGATGACTACTGCCTGCCAGAGAAGATGACTTCTACCTGTCAGAGAAGATGACTACTGCCTGTCAGAGAAGATGACTACTGCCTGTCAGAGAAGATGACTACTGCCTGTCAGAGAAGATGACTACTGCCTGTCAGAAAAGATGACTACTGCCTGTCAGAGAAGATGACTACTACCGACCAGACAAGATGACTACTGCCTGTCAAAGAAGATGACTACTGCCTGTCAGAGAAGATGACTTCTACCTGTCAGAGAAGATGACTACTACCGACCAGAGAAGATGACTACGGCCTGTCAGAGAAGATGACTACTGCCTGCCAGACAAAATGACTACATTCACTATCACCTGGAAGAGATATGTTTTTCACTGCGGCAGGCAGGTACAGTTTTTCTTGCATTGATTTGCTTGAATGAGGTCATATCCTGCATTAATTATCATACAAGAAGTGTGTCTTTGTTTTGACAATAGGGCAATTCTCCTATGAATAATCCTTTATAACTCAATGCCATTATCATTGATCTGAGCCAATGGTGTAGTTTCACACCAGGACCAGCAGGGGGCAGTAAGCACTATGAAATCAGCATAAATCTTAATTTCAAACCATAACAAAGGTACACCCCCGCCACTGTTTTGGTAAACAAATGAGGGATGGGGATTGAGACATGTAACCTCTCTCAAATTCATAGACAGAACTGTGGCTACAAGGACTGACCATCCATGATATCATCATTACAGTTTAAACATGTTCTGAGGCTGTACAGTGTTTGTTTACAATTACATTGTTTGCAAAGACAGGATTTGTTTTTTTAAACGTATATTTTAGGTTCTGATGGGGTTTGACAGTTGAACCGAGCTCACGGGTATCTATAATCGATTTAAAAGTCTAAATATTCGATTTAGCGAATACAAATTGCCCCCTTTTTAAAGCTGCTATTCAGCAGGGAAATCTGCTGATCCGATAGACACGCTGCATTGACAGATAAACAAACTCATGACGTCTGAAGGTCAGGGATCTGTCTGTGACGCCAGTCATTTTCTCCCCATCAATAGAGAGACATGTATGTATATGAAAAACAAAGAAAACTGGAATAATATGAACAAACATGTGGGTAGATGTCTTGTTTCCGTTGTATCATGTTATGTAGATATACAACGAGCCTGAGGGGGGCAAATGTGCAGACAGAAGAGAGCTGTGACTATGTGTGTGGCAATACAGCCCACTGCAGCTGCATGGGAACAATGGGTGTCATAGTGAAAGAGATGGTGTGTGTGTGAGAGAGAGAGAGAGAGAGAGAGAGAGAGAGAGAGGGAGAGAGAGAGAGAGAGAGAGAGAGAGGGAGAGAGAGAGAGGGAGATGGAGAGAGACAGAGAGGGAGAGAGACAGAGAGAGAGGAGAGAGAGAGAGAGAGAGAGAGAGAGAGAGAGAAAGAGTCAGTGGTACCGTACCACTCAGACTGGTTCTGGTGCTGTGTCCTCTATGACAGAGAGAGAGAAACAGTCAGTGGTACCGTACCACTCAGACTGGTTCTGGTGCTGTGTCCTCTATGACAGAGAGAGAGAAACAGTCAGTGGTACCGTACCACTGAGAGGACTGGTTCTGGTGCTGTGTCCTCTATGGTGCATCAGCATCGTCTCCTCTGGCTGGTGGTCAGAGCGCCTCTCCTCCCTCCTCTCTTCCGCCCGCCTCTCCATCTCTCTCAGTCTGCCCTGAGAGCGACTGATGAAGTGTGGTCTGGATCGCTCCAGAGCCTCCTGTATGTGGGCCAGAAGCAGAGATGTTTTAGTCATTTAGCAGACACTCTTATCTAAACTGACCTGCTGTCAGTGAATTCAACTAACGTGATTACAACATCTATCTGCCCTGTGAGAGCGAGCTTCAGCAAGGGGGCCGAGGACACTGCCCTGAGGTACGCCTGGAACTCCTGATGCTGGCACACTTCATGTGGAGGGAGGCTGGCTAGGAGCTGGCTAGGAGCTAGCTAGGAGCTGGCTAGGAGCTAGCTAGGAGCTGGCTAGGAGCTGGTACTATTCATGTGGAGGGAAGCTGGCTAGGAGCTGGCTAGGAGCTAGCTAGGAGCTGGCTAGGAGCTGGCTAGGAGCTGGTATTCTTCATGAGGAGGGAGGCTGGCTAGGAGCTGGCTAGGAGCTGGTACTCTTCATGTGGAGGGAGGCTGGCCAGGAACTGGTACTCTTCATGTGGAGGGAGGCTGGCTAGGAGCTGGTACTCTTCATGTGGAGGGAGGCTGGCTAGGAGCTGGTATTCTTCATGTGGAGGGAGGCTGGCTAGGAGCTGGCTATGAGATGGCTAGGAGATGGCTAGGAGATGGCTAGGAGATGGCTAGGAGCTGGCTAGGAGCTGGTATTCTTCATGTGGAGGGAGGCTGGCTAGGAGCTGGCTATGAGATGGCTAGGAGATGGCTAGGAGATGGCTAGGAGATGGCTAGGAGAAGGTATTCTTCATGTGGAGGGAGGCTGGCTAGGAGCTGGCTAGGAGATGGCTAGGAGCTGGCTAGGAGATGGATAGGTGCTGGCTAGGAGCTGGCTAGGAGATGGCTAGGAGCTGGTATTCTTCATGTGGAGGGAGGCTGGCTAGGAGCTGGCTAGGAGATGGCTAGGAGCTGGTATTCTTCATGTGGAGGGAGGCTGGCTAGGAGCTGATATTCTTCATGTGGAGGGAGGCTGGCTAGGAGCTGGTATTCTTCATGTGGAGGGAGGCTGGCTAGGAGCTGGTATTCTTCATGTGGAGGGAGGCTGGCTAGGAGATGGCTAGGAGCTGGTATTCTTCATGTGGAGGGAGGCTGGCTAGGAGCTGGCTAGGAGCTGGCTAGGAGATGGCTAGGAGCTGGCTAGGAGCTGGTATTCTTCATGTGGAGGGAGGCTGGCTAGGAGCTGGCTAGGAGCTGGCTAGGAGATGGCTAGGAGCTGGCTAGGTGCTGGCTTGGAGCTGGCTAGGAGATGGCTAGGAGCTGGTATTATTCATGTGGAGGGAGGCTGGCTAGGAGCTGGCTAGAAGCTGCTACTCTTCATCTGGAGGGAGGCCGGCTAGGAGCTGGTACTCTTCATATGGAGGGAGGCTGGCTAGGAGCTGGCTAGGTGCTGGCTAGGAGCTGGCTAGGAGCTGGCTAGGAGCTGGCTAGGAGCTGGCTAGGAGCTAGCTAGGAGCTGGCTAGGAGCTGGTAATCTTCATGTGGAGGGAGGCTGGCTAGGAGATGGCTAGGAGCTGGCTAGGAGCTGGTATTCTTCATGTGGAGGGAGGCTGGCTGGGAGCTGGCTAGGAGCTGGCTAGGAGATGGCTAGGAGATGGCTAGGAGATGGCTAGTAGTTGGTATTCTTCATGTGGAGGGAGGCTGGCTAGGAGCTGGCTAGGAGCTGGCTAGGAGATGGCTAGGTGCTGGCTAGGAGCTGGCTAGGAGATGGCTAGGAGCTGGTATTCTTCATGTGGAGGGAGGCTGGCTAGGAGCTGGCTAGGAGCTGGCTAGGAGCTGGTATTCTTCATGTGGAGGGAGGCTGGCTAGGAGATGGCTAGGAGCTGGTATTCTTCATGTGGAGGGAGGCTGGCTAGGAGATGGTTAGGAGCTGGCTAGGAGCTGGCTAGGAGATGGCTAGGAGATGGCTAGGAGCTGGCTAGGAGCTGGTATTCTTCATGTGGAGGGAGGCTGGCTAGGAGCTGGCTAGGAGCTGGCTAGGATATGGCTAGGAGATGGCTAGGAGCTGGTATTCTTCATGTGGAGGGAGGCTGGCTAGGAGCTGGCTAGGAGATGGCTAGGAGCTGGCTAGGAGCTGGCTAGGTGCTGGCTAGGAGATGGCTAGGAGATGGCTAGGAGCTGGTATTCTTCATGTGGAGGGAGGCTGGCTAGGAGCTGGTATTCTTCATGTGGAGGGAGGCTGGCTAGCAGATGGCTAGGAGCTGGTATTCTTCATGTGGAGGGAGGTTGGCTATGAGCTGGTATTCTTAATGTGGAGGGAGGCTGGCTAGGAGATGGCTAGGAGCTAGTATTCTTCATGTGGAGGGAGGCTGGCTAGGAGCTGGTATTCTTTATGTGGAGGGAGGCTGGCTAGGAGCTGGTATTCTTTATGTGGAGGGAGGCTGGCTAGGAGCTGGTATTCTTCATGTGGAGGGAGACTGGCTAGGAGCTGGTATTCTTCATGTGGAGGGAGGCTGGCTAGGAGATGGCTAGGAGCTGGTATTCTTCATGTGGAGGGAGGCTGGCTAGGAGCTGGTATTCTTCATGTGGAGGGAGGCTGGCTAGGAGCTGGTATTCTTTATGTGGAGGGAGGCTGGCTAGGAGCTGGTATTCTTCATGTGGAGGGAGGCTGGCTAGGCGATGGCGCATGTTGTGTTACTATTGATTTCTCCCTTACAGAAATGTAGTGTGTGTTTTTTCGCCGGAGAGGAAAAATATAACAAGATACTGTCCCAGCATGCAACATCTCTGACTTGACTATGCTGAGAGATGAACAGGCCTGTTGTGAAAGCATTTAGCCTGGAGCCCAAGACACGTCTTTCATCATCAAGTTTCATGAGTTTCATGCATCCAAGACTTACTCCAGAACTTCAACTTACCCTGCTGGCTATGAGATGGCTAGGAGCTGGTAACTTCAACTTACCCTGGGTGATGGAATGTTGGCTTTGCTTGTTTCCGGGTCAGAGTCAGAATTCAGGGGAATAAATCCAACATCAATCTGGGTTGTGTGATGTGTGGTTCTGGTGGTCTCACCAGGGTCTAGTCTGTTGTCATCAGTCCTGGGTCGCACACAACCCCCAGCATCTTTCACTAGAAGTGAGTGAGTGAGTGAGTGAGTGAGTGAGTGAGTGAGTGAGTGAGTGAGTGAGTGAGTGAGTGAGTGAGTGAGTGAGTGAGTGAGTGAGTGAGTGAGTGAGTGAGTGAGTGAGTGAGTGAGAGAGAGAGAGAGAAGGGTAGAGAGAGAGAGAGAGAGAGAGAGAAAGAGAGCGAGAGAGCAAGAGAGAGAGAGAGAGAGAAGGGTAGAGAGAGAGAGAGAAAGAGAGCGAGAGAGAGAGAAGGGTAGAGAGAGAGAGAGGGAAAGAGAGAGAGAAAAGAGAGGGTGTGTTGATTTCTCGTTCTCTCTCAAACTAATTCAATAAAATGTATATAACAAAGTATTTATCCTTCCTATAACTTTATTTTACCTTTCAATCAAAAATGGGATTTATAATCTGAACTCAAGACAATTATCTGATTATAAAGACAATTTCAGGAACAATTAACCTGACACACACACACACACACACAGAGAGAGAAACCTTCAAGCAAGACACATGTTGTTTCTCTAATGCCTACTCAAAAGTTAGAACCCAGCAACACTTCTGACATTTAACTGAAATTCTTTCAGGTAATTGTCTCGGGGATCGATATTTGTTATGAGCTATGCTCTGTGAAGGTCATCAACGTCGAGGCAAAAACTTTTAAAAAAGCAACAATACCCAGTGTTTTTCCCTCCTCTGGTGTGGTGGGTGACCTTGTAGAAAGGTCATGTGGTGTTGTCTTCCTCAGGCTCAGTTGTCTCTGGAGTTTGATATGAGCTATGACGGCGGCAGCGTTGAGGGCCAGGACAGCCTCGGGAGACTGCTGATGTGACTGGGGCTCTGAAACACAGGACGCCTTTGTTAGACAGTTAGCGACAAATCAATTTTATTTGGATGACTTTTAGAAAAGAGTTGAAGTTGTGCCAACCAAGATCAATATACATACAATTAAGTTAATGATGTATTTTCCTAAGTGACATAGAGAATGTGTTACAGGAGTAGGTCTATAGTCGGAATTAAATCCCCTTCGTGTGGAAAACATTTAGAACATAACAATGACAAAATTACAGGATAAAAGAGGCTAATTTAAAGTTTATTAAAAGCGTAACTCTGTTTTTGTTGTATGTGTCGAACTGCTTTGCTTTATCTTGGCCAGATCACAGTTGTAAATGAGAACTTGTTCCAAACTAACCTACCTGGTAAAATTAAAGGTGTTCTCAACTAGCCTACCTGGTTAAATTAAAGGTGAAATAAAAATAAATACAACATTTAAAAATACACTTTTCCTGCCAGTCCTGCTACAGGTATATTATACTCCATAACATTCCCCTCCTACTGGTGTCAGGTGGTATATTATACTCCATAACATTCCTCTCCTACTGGTGTCAGGTGGTATATTATACTACATAACATTCCCCTCCTACTGGTGTCAGGTGGTATATTATACTCCATAACATTCCTCTCCTACTGGTGTCAGGTGGTATATTATACTCCATAACATTCCTCTCCTACTGGTGTCAGGTGGTATATTATACTCCATAACATTCCCCTCCTACTGGTGTCAGGTGGTATATTATACTCCATAACATTCCTCTCCTACTGGTGTCAGGTGGTATATTATACTCCATAACATTCCTCTCCTACTGGTGTCAGGTGGTATATTATACTCCATAACATTCCCCTCCTACTGGTGTCAGGTGGTATATTATACTCCATAACATTCCTCTCCTACTGGTGTCAGGTGGTATATTATACTCCATAACATTCCTCTCCTACTGGTGTCAGGTGGTATATTATACTCCATAACATTCCTCTCCTACTGGTGTCAGGTGGTATATTATACTCCATAACATTCCCCTCCTACTGGTGTCAGGTGGTATATTATACTCCATAACATTCCTCTCCTACTGGTGTCAGGTGGTATATTATACTCCATAACATTCCCCTCCTACTGGTGTCAGGTGGTATATTATACTCCATAACATTCCTCTCCTACTGGTGTCAGGTGGTATATTATACTCCATAACATTCCCCTCCTACTGGTGTCAGGTGGTATATTATACTCCATAACATTCCTCTCCTACTGGTGTCAGGTGGTATATTATACTCCATAACATTCCTCTCCTACTGGTGTCAGGTGGTATATTTTACTCCATAACATTCCTCTCCTACTGGTGTCAGGTGGTATATTATACTCCATAACATTCCTCTCCTACTGGTGTCAGGTGGTATATTATACTCCATAACATTCCTCTCCTACTGGTGTCAGGTGGTATATTATACTCCATAACATTCCCCTCCTACTGGTGTCAGGTGGTATATTATACTCCATAACATTCCTCTCCTACTGGTGTCAGGTGGTATATTATACTCCATAACATTCCTCTCCTACTGGTGTCAGGTGGTATATTATACTCCATAACATTCCTCTCCTACTGGTGTCAGGTGGTATATTATACTCCATAACATTCCTCTCCTACTGGTGTCAGATGGTATATTATACTCCATAACATTCCTCTCCTACTGGTGTCAGTCAGGTGGTATATTATACTCCATAACATTCCCCTCTTACTGGTGTCAGGTGGTATATTATACTCCATAACATTCCTCTCCTACTGGTGTCAGGTGGTATATTATACTCCATAACATTCCCCTCCTACTGGTGTCAGGTGGTATATTATACTCCATAACATTCCCCTCCTACTGGTGTCAGGTGGTATATTATACTCCATAACATTCCTCTCCTACTGGTGTCAGGTGGTATATTATACTCCATAACATTCCTCTCCTACTGGTGTCAGATGGTATATTATACTCCATAACATTCCTCTCCTACTGGTGTCAGTCAGGTGGTATATTATACTCCATAACATTCCCCTCTTACTGGTGTCAGGTGGTATATTATACTCCATAACATTCCTCTCCTACTGGTGTCAGGTGGTATATTATACTCCATAACATTCCCCTCCTACTGGTGTCAGGTGGTATATTATACTCCATAACATTCCCCTCCTACTGGTGTCAGGTGGTATATTATACTCCATAACATTCCTCTCCTACTGGTGTCAGGTGGTATATTATACTCCATAACATTCCTCTCCTACTGGTGTCAGGTGGTATATTATACTCCATAACATTCCTCTCCTACTGGTGTCAGATGGTATATTATACTCCATAACATTCCTCTCCTACTGGTGTCAGTCAGGTGGTATATTATACTCCATAACATTCCTCTCCTACTGGTGTCAGGTGGTATATTATACTCCATAACATTCCCCTCTTACTGGTGTCAGGTGGTATATTATACTCCATAACATTCCTCTCCTACTGGTGTCAGGTGGTATATTATACTCCATAACATTCCCCTCCTACTGGTGTCAGGTGGTATATTATACTCCATAATATTCCTCTCCTACTGGTGTCAGGTGGTATATTATACTCCATAACATTCCCCTCCTACTGGTGTCAGGTGGTATATTATACTCCATAACATTCCTCTCCTACTGGTGTCAGGTGGTATATTATACTCCATAACATTCCCCTCCTACTGGTGTCAGGTGGTATATTATACTCCAATACATTCCTCTCCTACTGGTGTCAGGTGGTATATTATACTCCATAACATTCCTCTCCTACTGGTGTCAGATGGTATATTATACTCCATAACATTCCTCTCCTACTGGTGTCAGGTGGTATATTATACTCCATAACATTCCTCTCCTACTGGTGTCAGGTGGTATATTATACTCCATAACATTCCCCTCCTACTGGTGTCTGGTGGTATATTATACTCCATAACATTCCCCTCCTACTGGTGTCTGGTGGTATATTATACTCCATAACATTCCCCTCCTACTGGTGTCTGGTGGTATATTATACTCCATAACATTCCCCTCCTACTGGTGTCAGGTAGTATATTATACTCCATAACATTCCTCTCCTACTGGTGTCAGGTGGTATATTATACTCCATAACATTCCTCTCCTACTGGTGTCAAGTGGTACAGTACACCATAATTTGCAAATATATTCATAAAAATCCTAAAATGTGATTTTCTGGATTTTTTTCCCCTCATTTTGTCTGTCATAGTTGAAGTGTACCTATGATGAAAATTACAGGCCTCTCTCATCTTTTTAAGTGGGAGAACTTGCACAATTGGTGGCTGACTAAATACTTTTTTGCCCCACTGTACCTTTGCAACCAAACCACATCAAACATTTACTTTAAGCTGATGCGCCTCAGGCCTTGGTAATTAACGAATGACACTCGTAATGAGCCTGATTAAAAAATAATGAGAAAATTTCACACAGGGAAGCGTGAGAGCACGAAGAAGGGAATAGCTGCAGAGACAGCATGCAGAAAGCTCTCAGCAAGATCCACCGTTACTTATTGAACTGACAGTCTCTCTTTCAGACATGCAATAGTACTACACCACAGACTGGAGTACTGGAGGACACAATTACATGCTCAATATATGTATTCTTCTTATTCAAATACATAACAAACTCTATAAATGTATTGTGTTATTATAATATAGAATACTGTATAATTACTGTGTTATTATAATATAGAATACTGTATAATACTGTGTTATTGTAATATAGAATACTGTATAATATTGTATTATTATAATATAGAATACTGTATAATTACTGTGTTATTATAATATAGAATACTGTATAATACTGTTATTATAATATAGAATACTGTATAATACTGTTATTATAATATAGAATACTGTATAATACTGTGTTATTATAATATAGAATGCTGTATAATACTGTATTATTATAATATAGAATACTGTATAATACTGTTATTATAATATAGAATACTGTATAATTACTGTGTTATTATAATATAGAATACTGTATAATTACTGTGTTATTATAATATAGAATACTGTATAATTACTGTGTTATTATAATATAGAATACTGTATAATACTGTATTATTATAATATAGAATACTGTATAATACTGTTATTATAATATAGAATACTGTATAATTACTGTGTTATTATAATATAGAATACTGTATAATACTGTGTTATTATAATATAGAATACTGTATAATACTGTGTTATTATAATATAGAATACTGTATAATACTATGTTATTATAATATAGAATACTGTATAATACTGTGTTATTATAATATAGAATACTGTATAATACTGTATTATTATAATATAGAATACTGTATAATACTGTTATTATAATATAGAATACTGTATAATACTGTTATTATAATATAGAATACTGTATAATACTGTGTTATTATAATATAGAATACTGTATAATACTGTGTTATTATAATATAGAATACTGTATAATACTATGTTATTATAATATAGAATACTGTATAATACTGTGTTATTATAATATAGAATACTGTATAATACTGTGTTATTATAATATAGAATACTGTATAATATTGTGTTATTATAATATAGAATACTGTATAATACTGTATTATTATAATATAGAATACTGTATAATACTGTTATTATAATATAGAATACTGTATAATACTGTTATTATAATATAGAATACTGTATAATGCTGTGTTATTATAATATAGAATACTGTATTATACTGTGTTATTATAATATAGAATACTGTATAATACTGTGTTATTATAATATAGAATACTGTATAATACTGTGTTATTATAATATAGAATACTGTATAATACTGTGTTATTATAATATAGAATACTGTATAATACTGTATTATTATAATATAGAATACTGTATAATACTGTTATTATAATATAGAATACTGTATAATACTGTTATTATAATATAGAATACTGTATAATACTGTATTATTATAATATAGAATACTTTATAATACGGTGTTATTATAATATAGAATACTGTATAATACTGTGTTATTATAATATAGAATACTGTATAATACTGTGTTATTATAATATAGAATACTGTATAATACTGTGTTATTATAATATAGAATACTGTATAATACTGTGTTATTATAATATAGAATACTGTATAATATTGTGTTATTATAATATAGAATACTGTATAATACTGTATTATTATAATATAGAATACTGTATAATACTGTTATTATAATATAGAATACTGTATAATACTGTTATTATAATATAGAATACTGTATAATACTGTGTTATTATAATATAGAATACTGTATAATACTGTGTTATTATAATATAGAATACTGTATAATACTATGTTATTATAATATAGAATACTGTATAATACTGTGTTATTATAATATAGAATACTGTATAATACTGTGTTATTATAATATAGAATACTGTATAATATTGTGTTATTATAATATAGAATACTGTATAATACTGTATTATTATAATATAGAATACTGTATAATACTGTTATTATAATATAGAATACTGTATAATACTGTTATTATAATATAGAATACTGTATAATACTGTGTTATTATAATATAGAATACTGTATTATACTGTGTTATTATAATATAGAATACTGTATAATACTGTGTTATTATAATATAGAATACTGTATAATACTGTGTTATTATAATATAGAATATAGAATATAGAATATAGAACTGTATAATGATATGGCTGTATTGTTAGGGAGTTGAAGCCAGACCAGGAGGGTGTGTGCTTTCAATCAGTTCCACTAAGTCTTCTATTATTTCTATCACATTAAGCAGTTCTTAATTCCCCTGGAATCCTCTCTCCCTCTCTGCCTTTCTCTCCGCCTGTGAAAAAAGGACAGAAATACAAAGGATGCGTGGGAAAATGAAAGAGAGATAGAGAGAGAGAGAGAGAGAGAGAGAGAGAGATACAGAGAGTGAGAGATAGTGAGCTAGAGATAGAGAGATAGAGAGTGAGAGATAGAGAGCTAGAGAGTGAGAGATAGAGAGCTAGAGAGAGAGAGAGAGAGAGAGAGAGAGAGATAGAGAGCTAGAGAGAGAGAGTGAGAGATAGAGACAGAGATAGAGATAGAGAGATAGAGAGTGAGAGCTAGAGAGCTAGAGAGTGAGAGACAGAGTGAGAGATAGAGAGCTAGAGAGTGAGAGATAGAGAGATAGATAGAGAGTGAGAGAGAGAGTGAGAGATAGATAGTGAGAGATAGAGAGTGAGAGAGAGAGTGAGAGATAGAGAGCTAGAGAGAGAGTGAGATAGATAGAGAGTGAGAGAGAGAGTGAGAGAGAGAGCTAGAGAGAGAGTGAGAGATAGAGAGATAGATAGAGAGTGAGAGAGAGAGTGAGAGATAGAGAGCTAGAGAGAGAGTGAGAGAGAGAGTGAGAGATAGAGAGATAGATAGAGAGTGAGAGAGAGAGTGAGAGATAGAGAGCTAGAGAGAGAGTGAGAGATAGAGAGATAGATAGAGAGTGAGAGAGAGAGTGAGAGATAGACAGTGAGAGAGATAGAGAGAGAGAGAGAGAGAGGGGGAGCTATAAAGAGAGAAAAAGAGAGCGAGAGAGCTAGAAAGGACCTCCTCTCTGCTTCAGGATAACGGTGCTGTATGACAACGAACCACCGCGGATGCAGATACCCTGCAGTGAGAGTTTCATTTAAACTGAGGAGAATAAATGATTCATCACAATACAATAACATAATACGGTTCAATTATCCATCATGGAAGACTGAGGACGAATCAAACCTGAGAGTGGTGAAATGTGTATGACAAATAAACAGATTCTATAGCATCACACACACACACACACACACACACACACACACACACACAGAGAGAGACACACACACACACACACACACACAGAGACAGACACACACACAGAGACACACACACACAGAGAGACACACACACACACAGAGACACACACACACACAGAGACACACACACACACACACACACGGAGACACACAGACAAAACACACACACACACACATACACACAAAACACACACACACATACACACACACACACACACACACACACACACACACACACACACACACACACACACACACACACACACACACAGCTGTACAGAGAACCTATATACTTAGACAATGCTCTAATACAGAGACTGGTACAGTCAGTCCAGAGGAGGCTGGTGGGAGGAGCTATAGGAGGACGGGCTCATTGTAATATCTGGAATGGAATTTATTGTACGCTCTCAACATCATCAAACATATGGAAACCACATGACCCTGTTCCATTTATTACATTCCAGTTTTACAATGAGCCTGTCCTCCTACAGCTCTTCTCACCAGCCTCCACTGAGTCAGTCAGAGTCATATGTAGTCATTTCCTATCAACAGCTCTGGGAACCGTGAGACAGTAACTCCTACCTTGGTGCTTGATGAGAGTGATAGCTGGAGGTTGTGGTTGGCTGCTCCTGGCATCTGCCTGGTGTGAATGATGTGTTACATCTCCTTCTCTCTCAGTCCCTCTTCCCTCTGGTCTGGAGGACTCTGTCTCTGGGGGACACATCTCTCTCTCAGTCCCTCTTCCCTCTGGTCTGGAGGACTCTGTCTCTGGGGGACACATCTCCCTGTCCCTGCCTGCTGGTCCAGCACTGATGGAAGAGCTAGAAGATCCAGTGTTTAATCTACTGTTGCTGGTAGCAGTGTCCTTGACCCGGTCCCTCACTGGGTCAATATTAGAATTCTGGGTCTGGTTAGGATGTCCCATGCTCCAATGCCCGGGTCCAGCTTGTGTAACAGTCTCTGGGCTCCAGTTCCTGGGTCCAGCTTGTGTAACAGTCTCTGTGCTCCAGTTCCTGGGTCCAGCTTGTGTAACAGTCTCTGGGCTCCAGTTCCTGGGTCCAGCTTGTGTAACAGTCTCTGGGCTCCAGTTCCCGGGTCCAGCTTGTGTAACAGTCTTTGGGCTCCAGTTCCTGGGTCCAGTTTGTGTAACAGTAACAGTCTCTGGGCTCCAGTTCCCGGGTCCAGCTTGTGTAACAGTCTCTGGGCTCCAGATCCCGGGTCCAGCTTGTGTAACAGTCTCTGGGCTCCAGATCCCGGGTCCAGCTTGTGTAACAGTCACTGGGCTCCAGTTCCTGGGTCCAGCTTGTGTAACAGTCTCTGGGCTCCAGTTCCCGGGTCCAGCTTGTGTAACAGTCTCTGGGCTCCAGTTCCCGGGTCCAGCTTGTGTAACAGTCTCTGGGCTCCAGTTCCCGGGTCCAGCTTGTGTAACAGTCTCTGGGCTCCAGTTCCCGGGTCCAGCTTGTGTAACAGTCTCTGGGCTCCAGTTCCCGGGTCCAGCTTGTGTAACAGTCTCTGGGCTCCAGTTCCTGGGTCCAGCTTGTGTAACAGTCTCTGGGCTCCAGTTCCCGGGTCCAGCTTGTGTAACAGTCTCTGGGCTCCAGTTCCCGGGTCCAGCTTGTGTAACAGACTCTGGGCTCCAGTTCCCAGGTCCAGCTTGTGTAACAGTAACAGTCTCTGAGACTGGGCATGGCTCTGTCGGGTCAGTGTGGCCAAACACATTAGCATAGCAGCTCGCTGGTCTTCTGGCTCTGTCCCGAGCCCGTCTCTCTTCGCCTCCTCTCTCTACACCAACCTTCTCTATGGATGTCTCTCTGGAAGAGGGAGAAGAGGGGTTTATGAACAGCATCAGGGTAGACTTCTGTATTGGCTTCCCTCCACCTCTGCTTCCTTCTGGGTCCCTCAGAGCAACTGTAGTGGTTGAGGTGGACTTGTTTGGAGTCAGGAACAGAGCAGAGTTGGGCCTGTCTATCCTGCCCATAGATGATTCTAGAAGGTACTGGGAGGGAGGGGTACTCTGGAGTGATTCCACAGAGTTCATGTTTGAATTCATGGCTCCTTGTTGCCACGGGGATTGTTGCCACGGGGATTTGTGTGTGTACACTCCCTCTGTGTAACTGTGTCTGTACTCTGACGGTCTACTGCTGCTTCTGATCACACCACTGGCATCCTGACCTGGGCTGTAGCTCTCTCTGTGCTCGGTCACTTTTATGACGGTGGCTTTTCTCCTGTGAACCGCCGTGCCCTGATCATTTGGTTGGTCACCTGACACAGATGAAACAGGGCTCTGCCTTCCGTTCAGTCGGTTGACAGGTTCAGAGGTCATCCTTCTGTGCTCGGTCACTTTGACTATGGTGGCGGTGGACTTTCTCCTGAGGGTGACAGGGGTGGAGCTGGGGTCGTTGCCGGTGGGGTGGTGGTGATGGACCTGGTCCTGCTGGGTGACAGAGGTGCATGTGGTGGAGAGTCTGGACTGGTTTGTGTGGTAGCTCTGGGGCCTGGGGGTTTTATAGCCTGGGACCCTGGCCTCGTCGCAGTGGTAGCTCTGGGGCCTAGGGGTTTTATAGCCTGGGACTCTGGCCTCGTCGCAGTGGTAGCTCTGGGGCCTGGGGGTTTTATAGCCTGGGACTATGGCCTCGTCGCAGTGGTAGCTCTGGGGCCTAGGGGCTTTATAGCCTGGGACCCTGGCCTCGTCAGAGTGGTAGCTCTGGGGTCTGGGGGCTCTAGATCCAGGGCTCAGAGGTCTAGACCCAGGGAGGCTTGTCGTCCTGGAGATCTTCTTGGTGGCGATGGTAATGGAGGAGAAGGCTGGTGTAGTTGTCTTCAGGACGATGGTAGCACCTGTAGTGGTCCTAGGGGCCGGGGGTGATACTACCCCAGCAGGAGAAGTTTGTGGAAGACAACTTGTTCGTTTTTGTAGAGAGGTTGCTCTGTAAGGCTCTGAGCTGGTTCTATAAGGAGTTAACTCAGCGTGTGAGGGTTTCTGTTGGACGCTGTTTGTCCTACATAGAGGGTTGTTGCTCCTGTACGGTGCAGATTTGGTTCCAGAGGGGGTTATCTCAGTGTGTGAAGGATTATTTTGGACTGTTGGCCTGATCGTCGAGGGAGAAGACGTTTGGAAGCTGTTGGTCCTGTGTAGAGAAGATCTCCAGCAGGGTTCTGAGTCTGAGTCGTCCCCAGGTTGGATTCCAGGAGACTGTGAGCTGGTACCATAGGGTGGAACCTCAGTGTGTGAAGGCTGTTGGTTGTTGCTGGTTGTACTGTGTAGAGGGCTCTTCCTGGTAGGCTCTGAGTTAGTGTTAGCCCCGGGTAGGGAGTTGTTAGACTGGGTAGGAGTCCCACTACCACTGAGGTGGGATGTTGTCCTGCTAGCCCAACTTCTCCTCTGATCCTGCCAACCTAAAGACCTGTTGTCCCTCTCCCTTGGGACTGAGCTTTCCTTGCCTGAGACCTGTGGGAAAGGAGAAGAAGAAGAAGGAGAAAAAGTAGAAGGAGAAGCAGAAGCAGAAGAAGAAGAAGAAGAAGACGAAGACGAAGAAGAAGAAGAAAGATAATCATGTAGATTGGGTGTCTTCATAATGTGTTAAACCACTATCTGTTTCAGGTGTCTTCATAATGTGTTAAACCACTATCTGTTTCAGGTGTCTTCATAATGTGTTAAACCACTAGCTGTTTCAGGTGTCTTCATAATGTGTTAAACCACTATCTGTTTCAGGTGTCTTCATAATGTGTTAGTTAAACCACTATCTGTTTCAGGTGTCTTCATAATGTGTTAGTTAAACCACTATCTGTTTCAGATGTCTTCATAATGTGTTAAACCACTATCTGTTTCAGGTGTCTTCATAATGTGTTAGTTAAACCACTATCTGTTTCAGGTGTCTTCATAATGTGTTAGTTAAACCACTATCTGTTTCAGATGTCTTCATAATGTGTTAAACCACTATCTGTTTCAGGTGTCTTCATAATGTGTTAGTTAAATTACTAGCTGTTTCAGGTGTCTTCATAATGTGTTAAACCACTAGCTGTTTCAGGTGTCTTCATAATGTGTTAAACCACTATCTGTTTCAGGTGTCTTCATAATGTGTTAGTTAAACCACTATCTGTTTCAGGTGTCTTCATAATGTGTTAGTTAAACCACTATCTGTTTCAGGTGTCTTCATAATGTGTTAAACCACTAGCTGTTTCAGGTGTCTTCATAATGTGTTAAACCACTAGCTGTTTCAGGTGTCTTCATAATGTGTTAGTTAAACCACTATCTGTTTCAGGTGTCTTCATAATGTGTTAAACCACTATCTGTTTCAGGTGTCTTCATAATGTGTTAGTTAAACCACTATCTGTTTCAGGTGTCTTCATAATGTGTTAGTTAAACCACTATCTGTTTCAGATGTCTTCATAATGTGTTAAACCACTAGCTGTTTCAGGTGTCTTCATAATGTGTTAAACCACTATCTGTTTCAGGTGTCTTCATAATGTGTTAGTTAAACCACTATCTGTTTCAGGTGTCTTCATAATGTGTTAAACCACTAGCTGTTTCAGGTGTCTTCATAATGTGTTAAACCACTATCTGTTTCAGGTGTCTTCATAATGTGTTAGTTAAACCACTATCTGTTTCAAGTGTCTTCATAATGTGTTAGTTAAACCACTATCTGTTTCAGGTGTCTTCATAATGTGTTAGTTAAACCACTATCTGTTTCAGGTGTCTTCATAATGTGTTAGTTAAACCACTATCTGTTTCAAGTGTCTTCATAATGTGTTAGTTAAACCACTATCTGTTTCAGGTGTCTTCATAATGTGTTAGTTAAACCACTATCTGTTTCAGGTGTCTTCATAATGTGTTAAACCACTATCTGTTTCAGGTGTCTTCATAATGTGTTAGTTAAACCACTATCTGTTTCAGGTGTCTTCATAATGTGTTAGTTAAACCACTATCTGTTTCAGGTGTCTTCATAATGTGTTAGTTAAACCACTATCTGTTTCAGGTGTCTTCATAACGTGTTAGTTTATCACCATAATTATACAATTGTAATGTTGTACCAACAAAAACGTTGTTGTTGTTGTTGTTGTTGTTGTTGTTGTGGTTATTGTTGTGGTTGAGGTTGTGGGGTTGATGTTGTTGCTGTGGTTGTTGTTGTTGTGGTGGATGTAGTGGTTGTTGTTGTGGTGGATGTTGTGGATGTTGTGGTTGTTGTTGCGGTGGATGTTGTGGTTGTTGTTGTTGTTGCTGTTGCTGTGGTTGTTGTGGCTGTGGCTGTGGTTGTTGTGGATGTTGTTGTTGTTGTGGATGTTGTTGTTGTTGTGGATGTTGTTGTTGTTGTGGATGTGGTTGTTGTTTTTATTGTGGTTGTTGTTGTGGTAATTGCTGTTGTTATGGTTGCAGTTGTTGTTGTTGTTGTTGTTGTTGTTGTGGTTGTGGTTGTTGTTGGTGATGTGGTTGTTGTTGTTGTGGTGGTTGTTGTTGTTGTTGTGGTTGTTGTTGTTGAAAGCCAACTTTGCCTTTCAGTGGTAACTTAAGCTTGCTGTTTGTACTGCTATCATATGACAGCCTCTCCCCTTGCTCAACAATGGCTGATTGGTTTCTCTTGTCTTACTAACTTGGGGCATTTCATGCGGCACAATAACTGTGTGTATCTGTGGCTCTCTGTTTGTGTCAGTGGTTAGTACTTAAGGCTTCTGCTTCTTTGGCTGTCATATCACTGCCTCTCCCCATTCTTAACAACAGCCCCAGCAGCAACCAGAGCCAGCACACAGCAAGCAGAGCCAGCAGACAGCAACCAGAGCCAGCAGACAACAAGCAGAGCCAGCAGACAGCAAGCAGAGCCAGCAGACACCAAGCAGAGCCAGCAGACACCAAGCAGAGCCAGCAGACAGCAAGCAGAGCCAGTAGACAGCAAGCAGAGCCAGCAGACAGCAAGCAGAGCCAGCACACAGCAAGCAGAGCCAGCAGACAGCAAGCAGAGCCAGCACACAGCAACCAGAGCCAGCACACAGCAAGCAGAGCCAGCAGACAGAAAACAGAGCCAGCACAGAGCGAACAGAGCCAGCAGCAGGTAACCAGAGCCAGCAGACAGCAAGCAGAGCCAGCAGACAGAAAACAGAGCCAGCACAGAGCGAACAGAGCCAGCAGCAGGTAACCAGAGCCAACAGACACCAAGCAGAGCCAGCACACAGCAAGCAGAGCCAACAGACACCAAGCAGAGCCAACAGACACCAAGCAGAGCCAACAGACACCAAGCAGAGCCAACAGACACCAAGCAGAGCCAACAGACACCAAGCAGAGCCAACAGACACCAAGCAGAGCCAGCAGACACCAAGCAGAGCCAACAGACACCAAGCAGAGCCAACATACACCAAGCAGAGCCAGCAGACACCAAGCAGAGCCAGCACACAGCAAGCAGAGCCAACAGACACCAAGCAGAGCCAGCACACAGCAAGCAGAGCAAGCAGCAGGCAACCAGAGCCAGCAGACAGCAAGCAGAGCCAGCACACAGCAAGCAGAGCTAACAGACACCAAGCAGAGCCAGCAGACAGCAAGCAGAGCTAACAGACACCAACCAGAGCCAGCACACAGCAAGCAGAGCTAACAGACACCAACCAGAGCCAGCAGACAGCAAGCAGAGCCAGCAGACAGCAAGCAGAGCTAACAGACACCAAGCAGAGCCAGCACACAGCAAGCAGAGCTAACAGACACCAACCAGAGCCAGCAGACACCAAGCAGAGCCAGCACACAGCAAGCAGAGCTAACAGACACCAAGCAGAGCCAACAGACACCAAGCAGAGCCAACAGACACCAAGCAGAGCCAGCACACAGCAAGCAGAGCAAGCAGCAGGCAACCAGAGCCAGCAGACAGCAAGCAGAGCCAGCACACAGCAAGCAGAGCCAACAGACACCAAGCAGAGCCAGCAGAGCTAAAAGCCTATCCCCCCCTTCGGATGTAACAATGAGCTCCTCGCTATCTTGAACACAACTGTTGAAGCCAAGGATCTTCAGAAACATATCCAGGCCTGAGCACTAAGAAAACAGTCCTGCGATCCAGACAGACAAGAGTCAGAGGGTGTTGGTCATGTGGTGTATTGAGGCCGTGCGATAGCATCCTGTCTATGATACCTCTTCAACAAGTACCTGTATTAATCCTACAGCACAGCCTTTGCACAAACTACAGCCTGGGGTGGTCTAGTGGTTACTGGCGCTGCCTTCAGAACAGATCACATGCCAGGTTTGAATCCCAACCCACACCCTTCTAATGCGTCCTCTCTACCTTCATTTCCCGTCTCTCTTCACTGCCTCTGGGCTGTTAGAACAGACATTGGACAATACATTATCCGTTATATGTACTGTATGTATCCCCTTAAAGACAAACATGATCAGTCAGTTACCTGGTGTTGAGTACTGGGGGAAGGGGCCTGGTCAGTTACCTGGTGTTGAGTACCGAGAGAAGGAGCCTGGTGTTGAGTACAGGGAGAAGGGGCCTGGTCAGTTACCTGGTGTTGAGTACCGAGAGAAGGAGCCTGGTGTTGAGTACCGGGAGAAGGAGCCTGGTGTTGAGTACTGGGAGAAGGAGCCTGGTCAGTTACCTGGTGTTAAGTACCGAGAGAAGGAGCCTGGTGTTGAGTACCGGGAGAAGGAGCCTGGTGTTGAGTACTGGGAGAAGGAGCCTGGTCAATTACCTGGTGTTGAGTACCGAGAGAAGGAGCCTGGTGTTGAGTACTGGGGGAAGGAGCCGGGTGTTGAGTACTGGGGGAAGGAGCCTGGTCAGTTACCTGGTGTTGAGTACTGGGGGAAGGAGCCTGGTCAGTTACCTGGTGTTGAGTACTGGGGGAAGGAGCCTGGTCAGTTACCTGGTGTTGATTACCGGGAGAAGGAGCCTGGTCAGTTACCTGGTGTTGAGTACTGGGGGAAGGAGCCTGGTCAGTTACCTGGTGTTGAGTACCGGGAGAAGGAGCCGGGTGTTGAGTACTGGGAGAAGGAGCCTGGTGTTGAGTACTGGGAGAAGGAGCCTGGTCAGTTACCTGGTGTTGAGTACTGGGAGAAGGAGCCTGGTGTTGAGTACTGAGGGAAGGAGCCTGGTCAGTTACCTGGTGTTGAGTACTGGGAGAAGGAGCCTGGTGTTGAATACTGGTGGAAGGAGCCAGGTCAGTTACCTGGTGTTGAGTACTGGGAGAAGGAGCCTGGTGTTGAGTACTGGGAGAAGGAGCCTGGTGTTGAGTACTGGGGGAAGGAGCCTGGTGTTGAGTACTGGGGGAAGGAGCCTGGTGTTGAGTACTGGGAGAAGGAGCCTGGTGTTGAGTACTGGGGGAAGGAGCCTGGTGTTGAGTACTGGGGGAAGGAGCCTGGTGTTGAGTACTGGGAGAAGGAGCCTGGTGTTGAGTACTGGGGGAAGGAGCCTGGTGTTGAGTACTGGGGGAAGGAGCCTGGTGTTGAGTACTGGGAGAAGGAGCCTGGTCAGTTACCTGGTGTTGAGTACTGAGAGAAGGAGCCTGGTCAGTTACCTGATGTTGAGTACTGGGAGAAGGAGCCTGGTGTTGAGTACTGGGAGAAGGAGCCTGGTCAGTTACCTGGTGTTGAGTACTGGGAGAAGGAGCCTGGTGTTGAGTACCGGGAGAAGGAGCCTGGTCAGTTACCTGGTGTTGAGTACTGGGGGAAGGAGCCTGGTCAGTTACCTGGTGTTGAGTACTGGGGGAAGGAGCCTGGTCAGTTACCTGGTGTTGAGTACCGGGAGAAGGAGCCTGGTCAGTTACCTGGTGTTGAGTACTGGGGGAAGGAGCCTGGTCAGGAAGCCACCTCGTTCTGAGCCCCACAGTGTTAATGATCGGTTTACTCCACTCCACTTTCTCCACCTCTCCCTCTGTGTGTCAAGAAACAATAATAAACAACAATAACAACTTAATCAGAAGGTTGCGTGTTTATATCATGTCGTGGTCATGTCATTTTAGTGGCACAGGTACAGGTACAGTAGCCTAGTGGTTAGGGGGGCAGGTAGCCTAGTGGTTAGAGGGGGCAGGTAGCCTAGTGGTTAGAGGGGGCAGGTAGCCTAGTGGTTAGAGGGGGCAGGTAGCCTAGTGGTTAGAGGGGGCAGGTAGCCTAGTGGTTAGAGGGGGCAGGTAGCCTAGTGGTTAGAGGGGGCAGGTAGCATAGTGGTTAGAGGGGGAGGCAGGTAGCCTAGTGGTTAGAGGGGCAGGTAGCCTAGTGGTTAGAGGGGGCAGGTAGCCTAGTGGTTAGAGGGGGCAGGTAGCCTAGTGGTTAGAGGGGGCAGGTAGCCTAGTGGTTAGAGGGGGCAGGTAGCCTAGTGGTTAGAGGGGGAGGCAGGTAGCCTAGTGGTTAGAGGGGGAGGCAGGTAGCCTAGTGGTTAGAGGGGGCAGGTAGCCTAGTGGTTAGAGGGGGCAGGTAGCCTAGTGGTTAGAGGGGGCAGGTAGCCTAGTGGTTAGAGGGGGAGGCAGGTAGCCTAGTGGTTAGAGGGGCAGGTAGCCTAGTGGTTAGAGGGGGCAGGTAGCCTAGTGGTTAGAGGGGGCAGGTAGCCTAGTGGTTAGAGGGGGCAGGTAGCCTAGTGGTTAGAGGGGGCAGGTAGCCTAGTGGTTAGAGGGGGAGGCAGGTAGCCTAGTGGTTAGAGGGGGCAGGTAGCCTAGTGGTTAGAGGGGGCAGGTAGCCTAGTGGTTAGAGGGGGCAGGTAGCCTAGTGGTTAGAGGGGGCAGGTAGCCTAGTGGTTAGAGGGGGCAGGTAGCCTGGTGGTTAGAGGGGGGGGGGGGGGGGGCAGGTAGCCTAGTGGTTAGAGGGGGCAGGTGCAGTAGCCTAGTGGTTAGGGGGGCAGGTAGCCTAGTGGTTAGAGGGGGCAGGTAGCCTAGTGGTTAGAGGGGGCAGGTAGCCTAGTGGTTAGAGGGGCAGTTAGCCTAGTGGTTAGAGGGGGAAGGTAGCCTAGTGGTTAGAGGGGGGGGCAGGTAGCCTAGTGGTTAGAGGGGGGGAGGCAGGTAGCCTAGTGGTTAGAGGGGGGGGGGGCAGGTAGTCTAGTGGTTAGAGGGGGGGGGGGCAGGTAGCCTAGTGGTTAGAGGGGGGGGGGGCAGGTAGCCTAGTGGTTAGGGGGGGGGGGGCAGGTAGTCTAGTGGTTAGAGGGGGGGGGGGGCAGGTAGCCTAGTGGTTAGAGGGGGGGGGGGCAGGTAGTCTAGTGGTTAGAGGGGGGGGGGGCAGGTAGCCTAGTGGTTAGAGGGGGGGAGGCAGGTAGCCTAGTGGTTAGAGGGGGGGGGGCAGGTAGCCTAGTGGTTAGAGGGGGGGGGGGGGCAGGTAGTCTAGTGGTTAGAGGGGAGGCAGGTAGCCTAGTGGTTAGAGGGGAGGCAGGTAGCCTAGTGGTTAGAGGGGAGGCAGGTAGCCTAGTGGTTAGAGGGGAGGCAGGTAGCCTAGTGGTTAGAGGGGAGGCAGGTAGCCTAGTGGTTAGAGGGGAGGCAGGTAGCCTAGTGGTTAGAGCGTTGGACTAGTAACCGAAAGGTTGCTGGATTGAATCCCCTTGCTGACATGGTAAAAGTTTGTTATTCTGCCCCCTGAACAAGGCAGTTAACCCACTGTTCCCCGGTAGGCCGTCATTGTAAATACGAATTTGTTCTTAACTGACTTGCCTAGTTAAATAAAGGTTCAATAAAAAAAAAAAATTAAATAACTTGACACGTGTCACTGTGACTCATAAACACACCTTGAG